>NW_027472981.1:0-123882 GCF_030347505.1 Rhynchophorus ferrugineus | reverse complement strand
ATAAGAGTTAATGCAATTTGGCAACCGGCAATGTAATTAGCATGCCGAATATTACTTGGAATGTGAATTGGAACGAAATCGCCAATAGATAAGACCATTTTACAATTTGGGCCCAAGTTAGAAGCAGAGCCTAAGGTGTAAATTATCGATAGTCCATATCTCGGAAACTATAAGAGATAATGCAATTTGGCAACCGGCAATGTAATTAGCATGCCGAATATTACTTGGAATGTGAATTGGAACGAAATCGCCAATAGATAAGGACCATTTTACAATTTGGGCCCAAGTTAGAAGCAGAGCCTAAGGTGTAAATTATCGATAGTCCATATCTCGGAAACTATAAGAGATAATTCAATTTGGCCACCGGCAATGTAATTAGCATGCCGAATATTACTTGGAATGTGAATTGGAACGAAATCGCCAATAGATAAGACCATTTTACAATTTGGGCCCAAGTTAGAAGCAGAGCCTAAGGTGTAAATTATCGATAGTCCATATCTCGAAAACTATAAGAGATAATGCAATTTGGCAACCGGCAATGTAATTAGCATGCCGAATATTACTTGGAATGTGAATTGGAACGAAATCGCCAATAGATAAGACCATTTTACAATTTGGGCCCAAGTTAGAAGCAGAGCCTAAGGTGTAAATTATCGATAGTCCATATCTCGGAAACTATAAGAGATAATGCAATTTGGCAACCGGCAATGTAATTAGCATGCCGAATACTACTTGGAATGTGAATTGGAACGAAATCGCCAATAGATAAGACCATTTTACAATTTGGGCCCAAGTTAGAAGCAGAGCCTATGGTGTAAATTATCGATAGTCCATATCTCGGAAACTATAAGAGATAATGCAATTTGGCAACCTGCAATGTAATTAGCATGCCGAATATTACTTGGAATGTGAATTGGAACGAAATCGCCAATAGATAAGACCATTTTCAATTTGGGCCCAAGTTAGAAGCAGAGCCTAAGGTGTAAATTATCGATAGTCCATATCTCGGAAACTATAAGAGTTAATGCAATTTGGCAACCGGCAATGTAATTAGCATGCCGAATATTACTTGGAATGTGAATTGGAACGAAATCGCCAATAGATAAGACCATTTTACAATTTGGGCCCAAGTTAGAAGCAGAGCCTAAGGTGTAAATTATCGATAGTCCATATCTCTGAAACTATAAGAGATAATGCAATTTCGCAAACGGCAATGTAATTAGCATGCCGAATATTACTTGGAATGTGAATTGGGACGAAATCGTCAATAGAGAAGACCATTTTACAATTTGGGCCCAAGTTAGAAGCAGAGCCCTAAGGTGTAAATTATCGATAGTCCATATCTCGGAAACTATAAGAGATAATGCAATTTGGCATCCGGCAATGTAATTAGCATGCCGAATATTACTTGGAATGTGAATTGGAACGAAATCGCCAATAGATAGGACCATTTTACAATTTGGGCCCAAGTTAGAAGCAGAGCCTAAGGTGTAAATTATCGATAGTCCATATCTCGGAAACTATAAGAGATAATGCAATTTCGCAACCGGCAATGTAATTAGCATGCCGAATATTACTTGGAGTGTGAATTGGAACGAAATCGCCAATAGATAAGACCATTTTACAATTTGGGCCCAAGTTAGAAGCAGAGCCTAAGGTGTAAATTATCGATAGTCCATATCTCGGAAACTATAAGAGATAATGCAATTTGGCAACCGGCAATGTAATTAGCATGCCGAATATTACTTGGAATGTGAATTGGAACGAAATCGCCAATAGATAAGACCATTTTACAATTTGGGCCCAAGTTAGAAGCAGAGCCTAAGGTGTAAATTATCGATAGTCCATATCTCGGAAACTATAAGAGATAATGCAATTTGGCAACCGGCAATGTAATTAGCATGCCGAATATTACTTGGAATGTGAATTGGAACGAAATCGCCAATAGATAAGACCATTTTACAATTTGGGCCCAAGTTAGAAGCAGAACCTAAGGTGTAAATTATCGATAGTCCATATCTCGGAAACTATAAGAGATAATGCAATTTGGCAACCGGCAATGTAATTAGCATGCCGAATATTACTTGGAATGTGAATTGGAACGAAATCGCCAATAGATAAGACCATTTTACAATTTGGGCCCAAATTAGAAGCAGAGCCTAAGGTGTAAATTATTGATAGTCCCTTATCTCGGAAACTATAAGAGATAATGCAATTTCGCAACTGGCAATGTAATTAGCATGCCGAATATCACTTGGAATGTGAATTGGGACGAAATCGCCAATAGATAAGACCATTTTACAATTTGGGCCCAAGTTAGAAGCAGAGCATAAGATGTAAATTATCGATAGTCCATATCTCGGAAACTATAAGAGATAATGCAATTTGGCAACCGGCAATATAATTAGCATGCCGAATATTACTTGGAATGTGAATTGGAACGAAATCGCCAATAGATAAGGACCATTTTACAATTTGGGCCCAAGTTAGAAGCAGAGCCTAAGGTGTAAATTATCGATGGTCCATATCTCGGAAACTATAAGAGATAATGCAATTTGGCAACCGGCAATGTAATTAGCATGCCGAATATTACTTGGAATGTGAATTGGAACGAAATCGCCAATAGATAAGGCCATTTTACAATTTGGGCCCAAGTTAGAAGTAGAGCCTAAGGTGTAAATTATCGATAGTCCATATCTCGGAAACTATAAGAGATAATGCAATTTCGCAACCGGCAATGTAATTAGCATGCCGAATATTACTTGGAGTGTGAATTGGAACGAAATCGCCAATAGATAAGACCATTTTACAATTTGGGCCCAAGTTAGAAGCAGAGCCTAAGGTGTAAATTATCGATAGTCCATATCTCGGAAACTATAAGAGATAATGCAATTTGGCAACCGGCAATGTAATTAGCATGCCGAATATTACTTGGAATGTGAATTGGAACGAAATCGCCAATAGATAAGACCATTTTACAATTTGGGCCCAAGTTAGAAGCAGAGCCTAAGGTGTAAATTATCGATAGTCCATATCTCGGAAACTATAAGAGATAATGCAATTTGGCAACCGGCAATGTAATTAGCATGCCGAATATTACTTGGAATGTGAATTGGAACGATATCGCCAATAGATAAGACCATTTTACAATTTGGGCCCAAGTTAGAAGCAGAGCCTAAGGTGTAAATTATCGATAGTCCATATCTCGGAAACTATAAGAGATAATGCAATTTGGCAACCGGCAATGTAATTAGCATGCCGAATATTACTTGGAATGTGAATTGGAACGAAATCGCCAATAGATAAGACCATTTTACAATTTGGGCCCAAGTTAGAAGCAGAACCTAAGGTGTAAATTATCGATAGTCCATATCTCGGAAACTATAAGAGATAATGCAATTTGGCAACCGGCAATGTAATTAGCATGCCGAATATTACTTGGAATGTGAATTGGAAACGAAATCGCAATAGATAAGACCATTTTACAATTTGGGCCCAAATTAGAAGCAGAGCCTAAGGTGTAAATTATTGATAGTCCTTATCTCGGAAACTATAAGAGATAATGCAATTTCGCAACTGGCAATGTAATTAGCATGCCGAATATCACTTGGAATGTGAATTGGGACGAAATCGCCAATAGATAAGACCATTTTACAATTTGGGCCCAAGTTAGAAGCAGAGCATAAGATGTAAATTATCGATAGTCCATATCTCGGAAACTATAAGAGATAATGCAATTTGGCAACCGGCAATATAATTAGCATGCCGAATATTACTTGGAATGTGAATTGGAACGAAATCGCCAATAGATAAGACCATTTTACAATTTGGGCCCAAGTTAGAAGCAGAGCCTAAGGTGTAAATTATCGATGGTCCATATCTCGGAAACTATAAGAGATAATGCAATTTGGCAACCGGCAATGTAATTAGCATGCCGAATATTACTTGGAATGTGAATTGGAACGAAATCGCCAATAGATAAGACCATTTTACAATTTGGGCCCAAGTTAGAAGCAGAGCCTAAGGTGTAAATTATCGATAGTCCATATCTCGGAAACTATAAGAGATAATGCAATTTCGCAACCGGCAATGTAATTAGCATGCCGAATATTACTTGGAGTGTGAATTGGAACGAAATCGCCAATAGATAAGACCATTTTACAATTTGGGCCCAAGTTAGAAGCAGAGCCTAAGGTGTAAATTATCGATAGTCCATATCTCGGAAACTATAAGAGATAATGCAATTTGGCAACCGGCAATGTAATTAGCATGCCGAATATTACTTGGAATGTGAATTGGAACGAAATCGCCAATAGATAAGACCATTTTACATTTTGGGCCCAAGTTAGAAGCAGAGATTAAGTGTAAATTATCGATAGTCCATATCTCGGAAACTATAAGAGATAATGCAATTTGGCAACCGGCAATGTAATTAGCATGCCGAATATTACTTGGAATGAGAATTGGAACGAAATCGCCAATAGATAAGACCATTTTACAATTTGGGCCCAAGTTAGAAGCAGAGCCTAAGGTGTAAATTATCGATAGTCCATATCTCGGAAACTATAAGAGATAATGCAATTTGGCAACCGGCAATGTAATTAGCATGCCGAATATTACTTGGAATGTGAATTGGAACGAAATCGCCAATAGATAAGACCATTTTACGATTTGGGCCCAAGTTAGAAGCAGAGCCTAAGGTGTAAATTATCGATAGTCCATATCTCGGAAACTATAAGAGATAATGCAATTTGGCAACCGGCAATGTAATTAGCATGCCGAATATTACTTGGAATGTGAATTGGAACGAAATCGCCAATAGATAAGACCATTTTACAATTTGGGCCCAAGTTAGAAGCAGAGCCTAAGGTGTAAATTATTGATAGTCCATATCTCGGAAACTATAAGAGATAATGCAATTTCCCAACCGGCAATGTAATTAGCATGCCGAATATTACTTGGAATGTGAATTGGAACGAAATCGCCAATAGATAAGACCATTTTACAATTGGGCCCAAGTTAGAAGCAGAGCCTAAGGTGTAAATTATTGATAGTCCATATCTCGGAAACTATAAGAGATAATGCAATTTGGCAACCGGCAATGTAATTAGCATGCCGAATATTACTTGGAATGTGAATTGGAACGAAATCGCCAATAGATAAGACCATTTTACAATTTGGGCCCAAGTTAGAAGCAGAGCCTAAGGTGTAAATTATCGATAGTCCATATCTCGGAAACTATAAGAGATAATGCAATTTGGCAACCGGCAATGTAATTAGCATGCCGAATATTACTTGGAATGTGAATTGGAACGAAATCGCCAATAGATAAGACCATTTTACAATTTGGGCCCAAGTTAGAAGCAGAGCCTAAGGTGTAAATTATCGATAGTCCATATCTCGGAAACTATAAGAGATAATGCAATTTGGCAACCGGCAATGTAATTAGCATGCCGAATATTACTTGGAATGTGAATTGGAACGAAATCGCCAATAGATAAGACCATTTTACAATTTGGGCCCAAGTTAGAAGCAGAGCCTAAGGTGTAAATTATTGATAGTCCATATCTCGGAAACTATAAGAGATAATGGAATTTCGCAACCGGCAATGTAATTAGCATGCCGAATATCACTTGGAATGTGAATTGGGACGAAATCGCCAATAGATAAGACCATTTTACAATTTGGGCCCAAGTTAGAAGCAGAGCCTAAGGTGTAAATTATCGATAGTCCATATCTCGGAAAACTATAAGAGATAATGCAATTTGGCAACCGGCAATGTAATTAGCATGCCGAATATTACTTGGAATGTGAATTGGAACGAAATCGATAATAGATAAGACCATTTTACGATTTGGGCCCAAGTTAGAAGCAGAGCCTAAGGTGTAAATTATCGATAGTCCATATCTCGGAAACTATAAGAGATAATGCAATTTGGCAACCGGCAATGTAATTAGCATGCCGAATATTACTTGGAATGTGAATTGGAACGAAATCGCCAATAGATAAGACCATTTTACAATTTGGGCCCAAGTTAGAAGCAGAGCCTAAGGTGTAAATTATTGATAGTCCATATCTCGGAAACTATAAGAGATAATGCAATTTCCCAACCGGCAATGTAATTAGCATGCCGAATATTACTTGGAATGTGAATTGGAACGAAATCGCCAATAGATAAGACCATTTTACAATTTGGGCCCAAGTTAGAAGCAGAGCCTAAGGTGTAAATTATTGATAGTCCATATCTCGGAAACTATAAGAGATAATGCAATTTGGCAACCGGCAATGTAATTAGCATGCCGAATATTACTTGGAATGTGAATTGGAACGAAATCGCCAATAGATAAGACCATTTTACAATTTGGGCCCAAGTTAGAAGCAGAGCCTAAGGTGTAAATTATCGATAGTCCATATCTCGGAAACTATAAGAGATAATGCAATTTGGCAACCGGCAATGTAATTAGCATGCCGAATATTACTTGGAATGTGAATTGGAACGAAATCGCCAATAGATAAGACCATTTTACAATTTGGGCCCAAGTTAGAAGCAGAGCCTAAGGTGTAAATTATCGATAGTCCATATCTCGGAAACTATAAGAGATAATGCAATTTGGCAACCGGCAATGTAATTAGCATGCCGAATATTACTTGGAATGTGAATTGGAACGAAATCGCCAATAGATAAGACCATTTTTACAATTTGGGCCCAAGTTAGAAGCAGAGCCTAAGGTGTAAATTATTGATAGTCCATATCTCGGAAACTATAAGAGATAATGGAATTTCGCAACCGGCAATGTAATTAGCATGCCGAATATCACTTGGAATGTGAATTGGGACGAAATCGCCAATAGATAAGACCATTTTACAATTTGGGCCCAAGTTAGAAGCAGAGCCTAAGGTGTAAATTATCGATAGTCCATATCTCGGAAACTATAAGAGATAATGCAATTTGGCAACCGGCAATGTAATTAGCATGCCGAATATTACTTGGAATGTGAATTGGAACGAAATCGATAATAGATAAGACCATTTTACAATTTGGGCCCAAGTTAGAAGCAGAGCCTAAAGTGTAAATTATCGATAGTCCATATCTCGGAACTATAAGAGATAATGCAATTTGGCAACCGGCAATGTAATTAGCATGCCGAATATTACTTGGAATGTGAATTGGAACGAAATCGCCAATAGATAAGACCATTTTACAATTTGGGCCCAAGTTAGAAGCAGAGCCTAAGGTGTAAATTATCGATAGTCCATATCTCGGAAACTATAAGAGATAATGCAATTTGGCAACCGGCAATGTAATTAGCATGCCGAATATTACTTGGAATGTGAATTGGAACGAAATCGCCAATAGATAAGACCATTTTACAATTTGGGCCCAAGTTAGAAGCAGAGCCTAAGGTGTAAATTATCGATAGTCCATATCTCGGAAACTATAAAAGTTAATGCAATTTGGCAACCGGCAATGTAATTAGCATGCCGAATATTACTTGGAATGTGAATTGGAACGAAATCGCCAATAGATAAGACCATTTTACAATTTGGGCCCAAGTTAGAAGCAGAGCCTAAGGTGTAAGTTATCGATAGTCCATATCTCGGAAACTATAAGAGATAATGCAATTTGGCAACCGGCAATGTAATTAGCATGCCGAATATTACTTGGAATGTGAATTGGAACGAAATCGCCAATAGATAAGACCATTTTACAATTTGGGCCCAAGTTAGAAGCAGAGCCTAAGGTGTAAATTATCGATAGTCCCATATCTCTGAAACTATAAGAGATAATGCAATTTCGCAAACGGCAATGTAATTAGCATGCCGAATATTACTTGGAATGTGAATTGGGACGAAATCGCCAATAGAGAAGACCATTTTTACAATTTGGGCCCAAGTTAGAAGCAGAGCCTAAGGTGTAAATTATCGATAGTCCATATCTCGGAAACTATAATAGATAATGCAATTGGCAACCGCAATGTAATTAGCATGCCGAATATTACTTGGAATGTGAATTGGAACGAAATCGCCAATAGATAAGACCATTTTACAATTTGGGCCCAAGTTAGAAGCAGAGCCTAAGGTGTAAATTATCGATAGTCCATATCTCGGAAACTATAAGAGATAATGCAATTTGGCAACCGGCAATGTAATTAGCATGCCGAATATTACTTGGAATGTGAATTGGAACGAAATCGCCAATAGATAAGACCATTTTACAATTTGGGCCCAAGTTAGAAGCAGAGCCTAAGGTGTAAATTATCGATAGTCCATATCTCGGAAACTATAAGAGATAATGCAATTTCGCAACCGGCAATGTAATTAGCATGCCGAATATCACTTGGAATGTGAATTGGGACGAAATCGCCAATAGATAAGACCATTTTACAATTTGGGCCCAAGTTAGAAGCAGAGCCTAAGGTGTAAATTATCGATAGTCCATATCTCGGAAACTATAAGAGATAATGCAATTTGGCAACCGGCAATGTAATTAGCATGCCGAATATTACTTGGAATGTGAATTGGAACGAAATCGCCAATAGATAAGACCATTTTACAATTTGGGCCCAAGTTAGAAGCAGAGCCTAAGGTGTAAATTATCGATAGTCCATATCTCGGAAACTATAAGAGATAATGCAATTTGGCAACCGGCAATGTAATTAGCATGCCGAATATTACTTGGAATGTGAATTGGAACGTAATCGCCAATAGGTAAGGCCATTTTACAATTTGGGCCCACGTTAGAAGCAGAGTCTAAGGTGTAAATTATCGATAGTCCATATCTCGGAAACTATAAGAGATAATTCAATTTGGCAACCGGCAATGTAATTAGCATAACGAATATTACTTGGAATGTGAATTGGAACGAAATCGCCAATAGATAAGACCATTTTAACAATTTGGGCCCAAGTTAGAAGCAGAGCCTAAGGTGTAAATTATCGATAGTCCATATCTCGGAAACTATAAGAGATAATGCAATTTGGCAACCGGCAATGTAATTAGCATGCCGAATATAACTTGGAATGTGAATTGGAACGAAATCGCCAATAGATAAGACCATTTTACAATTTGGGCCCAAATTAGAAGCAGAGCCTAAGGTGTAAATTATTGATAGTCCATATCTCGGAAACTATAAGAGATAATGCAATTTCGCAACCGGCAGTGTAATTTGCATGCCGAATATCACTTGGAATGTGAATTGTTACGAAATCGCCAATAGATAAGACCATTTTACAATTTGGGCTCAAGTTAGAAGCAGAGCCTAAGGTGTAAATTATCGATAGTCCATATCTCGGAAACTATAAGAGATAATGCAATTTGGCAACCGGCAATGTAATTAGCATGCCGAATATTACTTGGAATGTGAATTGGAACGAAATCGCCAATAGATAAGACCATTTTACAATTTGGGCCCAAGTTAGAAGCAGAGCCTAAGGTGTAAATTATCGATAGTCCATATCTCGGAAACTATAAGAGATAATGCAATTTGGCAACCGGCAATGTAATTAGCATGCCGAATATTACTTGGAATGTGAATTGGAACGAAATCGCCAATAGATAAGACCATTTTACAATTTGGGCCCAAGTTAGAAGCAGAGCCTAAGGTGTAAATTATCGATAGTCCATATCTCGGAAACTATAAGAGATAATGCAATTTCGCAACCGGCAATGTAATTAGCATGCCGAATATTACTTGGAGTGTGAATTGGAACGAAATCGCCAATAGATAAGACCATTTTACAATTTGGGCCCAAGTTAGAAGGAGAGCCTAAGGTGTAAATTATCGATAGTCCATATCTCGGAAACTATAAGAGATAATGCAATTCGGCAACCGGCAATGTAATTAGCATGCCGAATATTACTTGGAATGTGAATTGGAACGAAATCGCCAATAGATAAGACCATTTTACAATTTGGGCCCAAGTTAGAAGCAGAGCCTAAGGTGTAAATTATTGATAGCCCATATCTCGGAAACTATAAGAGATAATGCAATTTCGCAACCGGCAATGTAATTAGCATGCCGAATATCACTTGGAATGTGAATTGGGACGAAATCGCCAATAGATAAGACCATTTTACAATTTGGGCCCAAGTTAGAAGCAGAGCCTAAGGTGTAAATTATCGATAGTCCATATCTCGGAAACTATAAGAGATAATGCAATTTGGCAACCGGCAATGTAATTAGCATGCCGAATATTACTTGGAATGTGAATTGGAACGAAATCGCCAATAGATAAGACCATTTTACAATTTGGGCCCAAGTTAGCAGCAGAGCCTAAAGTGTAAATTATCGATAGTCCATATCTCGGAAACTATAAGAGATAATGCAATTTGGCAACCGGCAATGTAATTAGCATGCCGAATATTACTTGGAATGTGAATTGGAACGAAATCGCCAATAGATAAGACCATTTTACAATTTGGGCCCAAGTTAGAAGCAGAGCCTAAGGTGTAAATTATTGATAGCCCATATCTCGGAAACTATAAGAGATAATGCAATTTCGCAACCGGCAATGTAATTAGCATGCCGAATATCACTTGGAATGTGAATTGGGACGAAATCGCCAATAGATAAGACCATTTTACAATTTGGGCCCAAGTTAGAAGCAGAGCCTAAGGTGTAAATTATCGATAGTCCATATCTCGGAAACTATAAGAGATAATGCAATTTGGCAACCGGCAATGTAATTAGCATGCCGAATATTACTTGGAATGTGAATTGGAACGAAATCGCCAATAGATAAGACCATTTTACAATTTGGGCCCAAGTTAGCAGCAGAGCCTAAAGTGTAAATTATCGATAGTCCATATCTCGGAAACTATAAGAGATAATGCAATTTGGCAACCGGCAATGTAATTAGCATGCCGAATATTACTTGGAATGTGAATTGGAACGAAATCGCCAATAGATAAGACCATTTTACAATTTGGGCCCAAGTTAGAAGCAGAGCCTAAGGTGTAAATTATCGATAGTCCATATCTCGGAAACTATAAGAGATAATGCAATTTGGCAACCGGCAATGTAATTAGCATGCCGAATATTACTTGGAATGTGAATTGGAACGAAATCGCCAATAGATAAGACCATTTTACAATTTGAGCCCAAGTTATAAGCAGAGCCTATGGTGTAAATTATCGATAGTCCATATCTCGGAAACTATAAGAGATAATGCAATTTGGCAACCGGCAATGTAATTAGCATGCCGAATATTACTTGGAATGTGAATTGGAACGAAATCGCCAATAGATAAGACCATTTTACAATTTGGGCCCAAGTTAGAAGCAGAGCCTAAGGTGTAAATTATCGATAGTCCATATCTCGGAATCTATAAGAGTTAATGCAATTTGGCAACCGGCAATTTAATTAGCATGCCGAATATTACTTGGAATGTGAATTGGAACGAAATCGCCAATAGATAAGACCATTTTACAATTTGGGCCCAAGTTAGAAGCAGAGCCTAAGGTGTAAATTATCGATAGTCCATATCTCGGAAACTATAAGAGATAATGCAATTTGGCAAATGGCAATGTAATTAGCATGCCGAATATTACTTGAAATGTGAACGGGATCGAAATCGCCAATAGATAAGACCATTTTACAATTTGGGCCCAAGTTAGAAGCAGAGCCTAAGGTGTAAATTATCGATAGTCCATATCTCGGAAACTATAAGAGATAATGCAATTTGGCAACCGGCAATGTAATTAGCATGCCGAATATTACTTGGAACGTGAATTGGAACGAAATCGCCAATAGATAAGACCATTTTACAATTTGGGCCCAAGTTAGAAGCAGAGCCTAAGGTGTAAATTATCGATAGTCCATATCTCGGAAACTATAAAAGTTAATGCAATTTGGCAACCGGCAATGTAATTAGCATGCCGAATATTACTTGGAATGTGAATTGGAACGAAATCGCCAATAGATAAGACCATTTTACAATTTGGGCCCAAGTTAGAAGCAGAGCCTAAGGTGTAAATTATCGATAGTCCATATCTCGGAAACTATAAGAGATAATGCAATTTGGCAACCGGCAATGTAATTAGCATGCCGAATATTACTTGGAATGTGAATTGGAACGAAATCGCCAATAGATAAGACCATTTTACAATTTGGGCCCAAGTTAGAAGCAGAGCCTAAGGTGTAAATTAGCGATAGTCCATATCTCTGAAACTATAAGAGATAATGCAATTTCGCAAACGGCAATGTAATTAGCATGCCGAATATTACTTGGAATGTGAATTGGGACGAAATCGCCAATAGAGAAGACCATTTTACAATTTGGGCCCAAGTTAGAAGCAGAGCCTAAGGTGTAAATAATCGATAGTCCATATCTCGGAAACTATAAAAGTTAATGCAATTTGGCAACCGGCAATGTAATTAGCATGCCGAATATTACTTGGAATGTGAATTGGAACGAAATCGCCAATAGATAAGACCATTTTACAATTTGGGCCCAAGTTAGAAGCAGAGCCTAAGGTGTAAATTATCGATAGTCCATATCTCGGAAACTATAAGAGATAATGCAATTTGGCAACCGGCAATGTAATTAGCATGCCGAATATTACTTGGAGTGTGAATTGGAACGAAATCGCCAATAGATAAGACCATTTTACAATTTGGGCCCAAGTTAGAAGCAGAGCCTAAGGTGTAAATTAGCGATAGTCCATATCTCTGAAACTATAAGAGATAATGCAATTTCGCAAACGGCAATGTAATTAGCATGCCGAATATTACTTGGAATGTGAATTGGGACGAAATCGCCAATAGAGAAGACCATTTTACAATTTGGGCCCAAGTTAGAAGCAGAGCCTAAGGTGTAAATTATCGATAGTCCATATCTCGGAAACTATAATAGATAATGCAATTTGGCAACCGGCAATGTAATTAGCATGCCGAATATTACTTGGAATGTGAATTGGAACGAAATCGCCAATAGATAAGACCATTTTACAATTTGGGCCCAAGTTAGAAGCAGAGCCTAAGGTGTAAATTATCGATAGTCCATATCTCGGAAACTATAAGAGATAATGCAATTTCGCAACCGGCAATGTAATTAGCATGCCGAATATTACTTGGAGTGTGAATTGGAACGAAATCGCCAATAGATAAGACCATTTTACAATTTGGGCCCAAGTTAGAAGCAGAGCCTAAGGTGTAAATTATCGATAGTCCATATCTCGGAAACTATAAGAGATAATGCAATTTGGCAACCGGCAATGTAATTAGCATGCCGAATATTACTTGGAATGTGAATTGGAACGAAATCGCCAATAGATAAGACCATTTTGCAATTTGGGCCCAAGTTAGAAGCAGAGCCTAAGGTGTAAATTATCGATAGTCCATATCTCGGAAACTATAAGAGA
Organism: Rhynchophorus ferrugineus; assembly: GCF_030347505.1. Lineage (NCBI taxonomy): Eukaryota > Metazoa > Arthropoda > Insecta > Coleoptera > Curculionidae > Rhynchophorus > Rhynchophorus ferrugineus. The sequence goes on along the minus strand of NW_027472981.1, from coordinate 110,520 downwards.
TAATGCAATTTGGCAACCGGCAATGTAATTAGCATGCCGAATATTACTTGGAATGTGAATTGGAACGAAATCGCCAATAGATAAGACCATTTTACAATTTGGGCCCAAGTTAGAAGCAGAGCCTAAGGTGTAAATTATCGATAGTCCATATCTCGGAAACTATAAGAGATAATGCAATTTGGCAACCGGCAATGTAATTAGCATGCCGAATATTACTTGGAATGTGAATTGGAACGAAATCGCCAATAGATAAGACCATTTTACAATTTGGGCCCAAGTTAGAAGCAGAGCCTAAGGTGTAAATTATCGATAGTCCATATCTCGGAAACTATAAGAGATAATGCAATTTGGCAACCGGCAATGTAATTAGCATGCCGAATATTACTTGGAATGTGAATTGGAACGAAATCGCCAATAGATAAGACCATTTTACAATTTGGGCCCAAGTTAGAAGCAGAGCCTAAGGTGTAAATTATTGATAGTCCATATCTCGGAAACTATAAGAGATAATGCAATTTCGCAACCGGCAATGTAATTAGCATGCCGAATATCACTTGGAATGTGAATTGGGACGAAATCGCCAATAGATAAGACCATTTTACAATTTGGGCCCAAGTTAGAAGCAGAGCCTAAGGTGTAAATTATCGATAGTCCATATCTCGGAAACTATAAGAGATAATGCAATTTCGCAACCGGCAATGTAATTAGCATGCCGAATATTACTTGGAGTGTGAATTGGAACGAAATCGCCAATAGATAAGACCATTTTACAATTTGGGCCCAAGTTAGAAGCAGAGCCTAAGGTGTAAATTATCGATAGTCCATATCTCGGAAACTATAAGAGATAATGCAATTTGGCAACCGGCAATGTAATTAGCATGCCGAATATTACTTGGAATGTGAATTGGAACGAAATCGCCAATAGATAAGACCATTTTACAATTTGGGCCCAAGTTAGAAGCAGAGCCTAAGGTGTAAATTAAGAGCCTAAGGTGTAATAAACGGCAATGTAATTAGCATGCCGAATATTACTTGGAATGTGAATTGGGACGAAATCGCCAAGAGATAATGCAATTTGGCAACCGGCAATGTAATTAGCATGCCGAATATTACTTGGAATGTGAATTGGAACGAAATCGCCAATAGATAAGACCATTTTACATTTTGGGCCCAAGTTAGAAGCAGAGATTAAGGTGTAAATTATCGATAGTCCATATCTCGGAAACTATAAGAGATAATGCAATTTGGCAACCGGCAATGTAATTAGCATGCCGAATATTACTTGGAATGAGAATTGGAACGAAATCGCCAATAGATAAGACCATTTTACCAAGTTAGAAGCAGAGCTAAGGTGTAAATTATCGATAGTCCATATCTCTGAAACTATAAGAGATAATGCAATTTCGCAAACGGCAATGTAATTAGCATGCCGAATATTACTTGGAATGTGAATTGGAACGAAATCGCCAATAGATAAGACCATTTTACAATTTGGGCCCAAGTTAGAAGCAGAGCCTAAGGTGTAAATTATCGATAGTCCATATCTCGGAAACTATAAGAGATAATGCAATTTGGCAACCGGCAATGTAATTAGCATGCCGAATATTACTTGGAATGTGAATTGGAACGAAATCGCCAATAGATAAGACCATTTTACAATTTGGGCCCAAGTTAGAAGCAGAGCCTAAGGTGTAAATTATCGATAGTCCATATCTCGGAAACTATAAGAGATAATGCAATTTCGCAACCGGCAATGTAATTAGCATGCCGAATATTACTTGGAGTGTGAATTGGAACGAAATCGCCAATAGATAAGACCATTTTACAATTTGGGCCCAAGTTAGAAGCAGAGCCTAAGGTGTAAATTATCGATAGTCCATATCTCGGAAACTATAAGAGATAATGCAATTTGGCAACCGGCAATGTCATTAGCATGCCGAATATTACTTGGAATGTGAATTGGAACGAAATCGCCAATAGATAAGACCATTTTACAATTTGGGCCCAAGTTAGAAGCAGAGCCTAAGGTGTAAATTATCGATAGTCCATATCTCGGAAACTATAAGAGATAATGCAATTTGGCAACCGGCAATGTAATTAGCATGCCGAATATTACTTGGAATGTGAATTGGAACGAAATCGCCAATAGATAAGACCATTTTACAATTTGGGCCCAAGTTAGAAGCAGAGCCTAAGGTGTAAATTATCGATAGTCCATATCTCGGAAACTATAAGAGATAATGCAATTTGGCAACCGGCAATGTAATTAGCATGCCGAATATTACTTGGAATGTGAATTGGAACGAAATCGCCAATAGATAAGACCATTTTACAATTTGGGCCCAAGTTAGAAGCAGAGCCTAAGGTGTAAATTATCGATAGTCCATATCTCGGAAACTATAAGAGATAATGCAATTTGGCAACCGGCAATGTAATTAGCATGCCGAATATTACTTGGAATGTGAATTGGAACGAAATCGCCAATAGATAAGACCATTTTACAATTTGGGCCCAAGTTAGAAGCAGAGCCTAAGGTGTAAATTATCGATAGTCCATATCTCGGAAACTATAAGAGATAATGCAATTTGGCAACCGGCAATGTAATTAGCATGCCGAATATTACTTGGAATGTGAATTGGAACGAAATCGCCAATAGATAAGACCATTTTACAATTTGGGCCCAAGTTAGAAGCAGAGCCTAAGGTGTAAATTATTGGTAGTCCATATCTCGGAAACTATAAGAGATAATGCAATTTCGCAACCGGCAATGTAATTAGCATGCCGAATATCACTTGGAATGTGAATTGGGACGAAATCGCCAATAGATAAGACCATTTTACAATTTGGGCCCAAGTTAGAAGCAGAGCCTAAGGTGTAAATTATCGATAGTCCATATCTCGGAAACTATAAGAGATAATTCAATTTGGCAACCGGCAATGTAATTAGCATAACGAATATTACTTGGAATGTGAATTGGAACGAAATCGCCAATAGATAAGACCATTTTACAATTTGGGCCCAAGTTAGAAGCAGAGCCTAAGGTGTAAATTATCGATAGTCCATATCTCGGAAACTATAAGAGATAATGCAATTTGGCAACCGGCAATGTAATTAGCATGCCGAATATAACTTGGAATGTGAATTGGAACGAAATCGCCAATAGATAATACCATTTTACAATTTGGGCCCAAGTTAGAAGCAGAGCCTAAGGTGTAAATTATTGATAGTCCATATCTCGGAAACTATAAGAGATAATGCAATTTCGCAACCGGCAGTGTAATTAGCATGCCGAATATCACTTGGAATGTGAATTGTTACGAAATCGCCAATAGATAAGACCATTTTACAATTTGGGCTCAAGTTAGAAGCAGAGCCTAAGGTGTAAATTATCGATAGTCCATATCTCGGAAACTATAAGAGATAATGCAATTTGGCAACCGGCAATGTAATTAGCATGCCGAATATTACTTGGAATGTGAATTGGAACGAAATCGCCAATAGATAAGACCATTTTACAATTTGGGCCCAAGTTAGAAGCAGAGCCTAAGGTGTAAATTATCGATAGTCCATATCTCGGAAACTATAAGAGATAATGCAATTTGGCAACCGGCAATGTAATTAGCATGCCGAATATTACTTGGAATGTGAATTGGAACGAAATCGCCAATAGATAAGACCATTTTACAATTTGGGCCCAAGTTAGAAGCAGAGCCTAAGGTGTAAATTATCGATAGTCCATATCTCGGAAACTATAAGAGATAATGCAATTTGGCAACCGGCAATGTAATTAGCATGCCGAATATTACTTGGAATGTGAATTGGAACGAAATCGCCAATAGATAAGACCATTTTACAATTTGGGCCCAAGTTAGAAGCAGAGCCTAAGGTGTAAATTATCGATAGTCCATATCTCGGAAACTATAAGAGATAATGCAATTTGGCAACCGGCAATGTAATTAGCATGCCGAATATTACTTGGAATGTGAATTGGAACGAAATCGCCAATAGATAAGACCATTTTACAATTTGGGCCCAAGTTAGAAGCAGAGCCTAAGGTGTAAATTATCGATAGTCCATATCTCGGAAACTATAAGAGATAATGCAATTTGGCAACCGGCAATGTAATTAGCATGCCGAATATTACTTGGAATGTGAATTGGAACGAAATCGCCAATAGATAAGACCATTTTACAATTTGGGCCCAAGTTAGAAGCAGAGCCTAAGGTGTAAATTATCGATAGTCCATATCTCGGAATCTATAAGAGATAATGCAATTTGGCAACCGGCAATGTAATTAGCATGCCGAATATTACTTGGAATGTGAATTGGAACGAAATCGCCAATAGGTAAGGCCATTTTACAATTTGGGCCCAAGTTAGAAGCAGAGCCTAAGGTGTAAATTATCGATAGTCCATATCTCGGAAACTATAAGAGATAATTCAATTTGGCAACCGGCAATGTAATTAGCATGCCGAATATTACTTGGAATGTGAATTGGAACGAAATCGCCAATAGATAAGACCATTTTACAATTTGGGCCCAAGTCAGAAGCAGAGCCTAAGGTGTAAATTATCGATAGTCCATATCTCGGAAACTATAAGAGATAATGCAATTTGGCAACCGGCAATGTAATTAGCATGCCGAATATTACTTGGAATGTGAATTGGAACGAAATCGCCAATAGATAAGACCATTTTACAATTTGGGCCCAAGTTAGAAGCAGAGCCTAAGGTGTAAATTATCGATAGTCCATATCTCGGAAACTATAAGAGATAATGCAATTTGGCAACCGGCAATGTAATTAGCATGCCGAATATTACTTGGAATGTGAATTGGAACGAAATCGCCAATAGATAAGACCATTTTACAATTTGGGCCCAAGTTAGAAGCAGAGCTTATGGTGTAAATTATCGATAGTCCATATCTCGGAAACTATAAGAGATAATGCAATTTGGTAACAGGCAATGTAATTAGCATGCCGAATATTACTTGGAATGTGAATTGGAACGAAATCGCCAATAGATAAGACCATTTTACAATTTGGGCCCAAGTTAGAAGCAGAGCCTAAGGTGTAAATTATCGATAGTCCATATCTCGGAAACTATAAGAGATAATGCAATTTGGCAACCGGCAATGTAATTAGCATGCCGAATATTACTTGGAAAGTGAATTGGAACGAAATCGCCAATAGATAAGACCATTTTACAATTTGGGCCCAAGTTAGAAGCAGAGCCTAAGGTGTAAATTATCGATAGTCCATATCTCGGAAACTATAAGAGATAATGCAATTTGGCAACCGGCAATGTAATTAGCATGCCGAATATTACTTGGAAAGTGAATTGGAACGAAATCGCCAATAGATAAGACCATTTTACAATTTGGGCCCAAGTTAGAAGCAGAGCCTAAGGTGTAAATTATCGATAGTCCATATCTCGGAAACTATAAGAGATAATGCAATTTGGCAACCGGCAATGTAATTAGCATGCCGAATATTACTTGGAATGTGAATTGGAACGAAATCGATAATAGATAAGACCATTTTACAATTTGGGCCCAAGTTAGAAGCAGAGCCTAAAGTGTAAATTATCGATAGTCCATATCTCGGAAACTATAAGAGATATTGCAATTTGGCAACCGGCAATGTAATTAGCATGCCGAATATTACTTGGAATGTGAATTGGAACGAAATCGCCAATAGATAAGACCATTTTACAATTTGGGCCCAAGTTAGAAGCAGAGCCTAAGGTGTAAATTATCGATAGTCCATATCTCGGAAACTATAAGAGATAATGCAATTTGGCAACCGGCAATGTAATTAGCATGCCGAATATTACTTGGATGTGAATTGGAACGAAATCGCCAATAGATAAGACCATTTTACAATTTGGGCCCAAGTTAGAAGCAGAGCCTAAGGTGTAAATTACCGATAGTCCATATCTCGGAAACTATAAGAGTTAATGCAATTTGGCAACCGGCAATGTAATTAGCATGCCGAATATTACTTGGAATGTGAATTGGAACGAAATCGCCAATAGATAAGACCATTTTACAATTTGGGCCCAAGTTAGAAGCAGAGCCTAAGGTGTAAATTATCGATAGTCCATATCTCGGAAACTATAAGAGATAATGCAATTTGGCAACCGGCAATGTAATTAGCATGCCGAATATTACTTGGAATGTGAATTGGAACGAAATCGCCAATAGATAAGACCATTTTACAATTTGGGCCCAAGTTAGAAGCAGAGCCTAAGGTGTAAATTATCGATAGTCCATATCTCTGAAACTATAAGAGATAATGCAATTTCGCAAACGGCAATGTAATTAGCATGAAGAATATTACTTGGAATGTGAATTGGGACGAAATCGCCAATAGAGAAGACCATTTTACAATTTGGGCCCAAGTTAGAAGCAGAGCCTAAGGTGTAAATTATCGATAGTCCATATCTCGGAAACTATAAGAGATAATGCAATTTGGCAACCGGCAATGTAATTAGCATGCCGAATATTACTTGGAATGTGAATTGGAACGAAATCGCTAATAGATAAGACCATTTTACAATTTGGTCCCAAGTTACAAGCAGAGCCTAAGGTGTAAATTATCGATAGTCCATATCTCGGAAACTATAAGAGATAATGCAATTTCGCACCCGGTAATGTAATTAGCATGCCGAATATTACTTGGAGTGTGAATTGGAACGAAATCGCCAATAGATAAGACCATTTTACAATTTGGGCCCAAGTTAGAAGCAGAGCCTAAGGTGTAAATTATCGATAGTCCATATCTCGGAAACTATAAGAGATAATGCAATTTGGCAACCGGCAATGTAATTAGCATGCCGAATATTACTTGGAATGTGAATTGGAACGAAATCGCCAATAGATAAGACCATTTTACAATTTGGGCCCAAGTTAGAAGCAGAGCCTAAGGTGTAAATTATCGATAGTCCATATCTCGGAAACTATAAGAGATAATGCAATTTGGCAACCGGCAATGTAATTAGCATGACGAATATTACTTGGAATGTGAATTGGAACGAAATCGCCAATAGATAAGACCATTTTACAATTTGGGCCCAAGTTAGAAGCAGAGCCTAAGGTGTAAATTATCGATAGTCCATATCTCGGAAACTATAAGAGATAATGCAATTTGGCAACCGGCAATGTAATTAGCATACCGAATATTACTTGGAATGTGAATTGGAACGAAATCGCCAATAGATAAGACCATTTTACAATTTGGGCCCAAGTTAGAAGCAGAGCCTAAGGTGTAAATTATTGATAGTCCATATCTTGGAAACTATAAGAGATAATGCAATTTCGCAACCGGCAATGTAATTAGCATGGCGAATATCACTTGGAATGTGAATTGGGACGAAATCGCCAATAGATAAGACCATTTTACAATTTGGGCCCAAGTTAGAAGCAGAGCCTAAGGTGTAAATTATCGATAGTCCATATCTCGGAAACTATAAGAGATAATGCAATTTGGCAACCGGCAATGTAATTAGCATGCCGAATATTACTTGGAATGTGAATTGGAACGAAATCGCCAATAGATAAGACCATTTTACAATTTGGGCCCAAGTTAGAAGCAGAGCCTAAGGTGTAAATTATCGATAGTCCATATCTCGGAAACTATAAGAGATAATGCAATTTGGCAACCGGCAATGTAATTAGCATGCCGAATATTACTTGGAATGTGAATTGGAACGAAATCGCCAATAGATAAGACCATTTTACAATTTGGGCCCAAGTTAGAAGCAGAGCCTAAGGTGTAAATTATCGATAGTCCATATCTCGGAAACTATAAGAGATAATGCAATTTGGCAAACGGCAATGTAATTAGCATGCCGAATATTACTTGGAATGTGAATTGGAACGAAATCGCCAATAGATAAGACCATTTTACAATTTGGGCCCAAGTTAGAAGCAGAGCCTAAGGTGTAAATTATCGATAGTCCATATCTCGGAAACTATAAGAGATAATGCAATTTGGCAACCGGCAATGTAATTAGCATGCCGAATATTACTTGGAATGTGAATTGGAACGAAATCGCCAATAGATAAGACCATTTTACAATTTGGGCCCAAGTTAGAAGCAGAGCCTAAGGTGTAAATTATCGATAGTCCATATCTCGGAAACTATAAGAGATAATGCAATTTGGCAACCGGCAATGTAATTAGCATGCCGAATATTACTTGGAATGAGAATTGGAACGAAATCGCCAATAGATAAGACCATTTTACAATTTGGGCCCAAGTTAAAAGCAGAGCCTAAGGTGTAAATTATTGATAGTCCATATCTCGGAAACTATAAGTGATAATGCAATTTGGCAACCGGCAATGTAATTAGCATGCCGAATATTACTTGGAATGTGAATTGGAACGAAATCGCCAATAGATAAGACCATTTTACGATTTGGGCCAAGTTAGAAGCAGAGCCTAAGGTGTAAATTATCGATAGTCCATATCTCGGAAACTATAAGAGATAATGCAATTTGGCAACCGGCAATGTAATTAGCATGCCGAATATTACTTGGAATGTGAATTGGAACGAAATCGCCAATAGATAAGACCATTTTACAATTTGGGCCCAAGTTAGAAGCAGAGCCTAAGGTGTAAATTATCGATAGTCCATATCTCGGAAACTATAAGAGATAATGCAATTTGGCAACCGGCAATGTAATTAGCATGCCTAATATTACTTGGAATGTGAATTGGAACGAAATCGCCAATAGATAAGACCATTTTACAATTTGGGCCCAAGTTAGAAGCAGAGCCTAAGGTGTAAATTATTGATAGTCCATATCTCGGAAACTATAAGAGATAATGCAATTTCGCAACCGGCAATGTAATTAGCATGCCGAATATCACTTGGAATGTGAATTGGGACGAAATCGCCAATAGATAAGTCCATTTTACAATTTGGGCCCAAGTTAGAAGCAGAGCCTAAGGTGTAAATTATCGATAGTCTATATCTCGGAAACTATAAGAGATAATGCAATTTGGCAACCGGCAATGTAATTAGCATGCCGAATATTACTTGGAATGTGAATTTTAACGAAATCGATAATAGATAAGACCATTTTACAATTTGGGCCCAAGTTAGAAGCAGAGCCTAAAGTGTAAATTATCGATAGTCCATATCTCGGAAACTATAAGAGATATTGCAATTTGGCAACCGGCAATGTAATTAGCATGCCGAATATTACTTGGAATGTGAATTGGAACGAAATCGCCAATAGATAAGACCATTTTACAATTTGGGCCCAAGTTAGAAGCAGAGCCTAAGGTGTAAATTATCGATAGTCCATATCTCGGAAACTATAAGAGTTAATGCAATTTGGCAACCGGCAATGTAATTAGCATGCCGAATATTACTTGGAATGTGAATTGGAACGAAATCGCCAATAGATAAGACCATTTTACAATTTGGGCCCAAGTTAGAAGCAGAGCCTAAGGTGTAAATTATCGATAGTCCATATCTCGGAAACTATAAGAGATAATGCAATTTGGCAACCTGCAATGTAATTAGCATGCCGAATATTACTTGGAATGTGAATTGGAACGAAATCGCCAATAGATAAGACCATTTTACAATTTGGGCCCAAGTTAGAAGCAGAGCCTAAGGTGTAAATTATCGATAGTCCATATCTCGGAAACTATAAGAGATAATGCAATTTGGCAACCGGCAATGTAATTAGCATGCCTAATATTACTTGGAATGTGAATTGGAACGAAATCGCCAATAGATAAGACCATTTTACAATTTGGGCCCAAGTTAGAAGCAGAGCCTAAGGTGTAAATTATTGATAGTCCATATCTCGGAAACTATAAGAGATAATGCAATTTCGCAACCGGCAATGTAATTAGCATGCCGAATATCACTTGGAATGTGAATTGGGACGAAATCGCCAATAGATAAGTCCATTTTACAATTTGGGCCCAAGTTAGAAGCAGAGCCTAAGGTGTAAATTATCGATAGTCTATATCTCGGAAACTATAAGAGATAATGCAATTTGGCAACCGGCAATGTAATTAGCATGCCGAATATTACTTGGAATGTGAATTTTAACGAAATCGATAATAGATAAGACCATTTTACAATTTGGGCCCAAGTTAGAAGCAGAGCCTAAAGTGTAAATTATCGATAGTCCATATCTCGGAAACTATAAGAGATATTGCAATTTGGCAACCGGCAATGTAATTAGCATGCCGAATATTACTTGGAATGTGAATTGGAACGAAATCGCCAATAGATAAGACCATTTTACAATTTGGGCCCAAGTTAGAAGCAGAGCCTAAGGTGTAAATTATCGATAGTCCATATCTCGGAAACTATAAGAGTTAATGCAATTTGGCAACCGGCAATGTAATTAGCATGCCGAATATTACTTGGAATGTGAATTGGAACGAAATCGCCAATAGATAAGACCATTTTACAATTTGGGCCCAAGTTAGAAGCAGAGCCTAAGGTGTAAATTATCGATAGTCCATATCTCGGAAACTATAAGAGATAATGCAATTTGGCAACCTGCAATGTAATTAGCATGCCGAATATTACTTGGAATGTGAATTGGAACGAAATCGCCAACAGATAAGACCATTTTACAATTTGGGCCCAAGTTAGAAGCAGAGCCTAAGGTGTAAATTATCGATAGTCCATATCTCGGAAACTATAAGAGTTAATGCAATTTGGCAACCGGCAATGTAATTAGCATGCCGAATATTACTTGGAATGTGAATTGGAACGAAATCGCCAATAGATAAGACCATTTTACAATTTGGGCCCAAGTTAGAAGCAGAGCCTAAGGTGTAAATTATCGATAGTCCATATCTCGGAAACTATAAGAGATAATGCAATTTGGCAACCGGCAATGTAATTAGCATGCCGAATATTACTTGGAATGTGAATTGGAACGAAATCGCCAATAGATAAGACCATTTTACAATTTGGGCCCAAGTTAGAAGCAGAGCCTAAGGTGTAAATTATCGATAGTCCATATCTCGGAAACTATAAGAGATAATTCAATTTGGCAACCGGCAATGTAATTAGCATGCCGAATATTACTTGGAATGTGAATTGGAACGAAATCGCCAATAGATAAGACCATTTTACAATTTGGGCCCAAGTTAGAAGCAGAGCCTAAGGTGTAAATTATCGATAGTCCATATCTCGGAAACTATAAGAGATAATGCAATTTGGCAACCGGCAATGTAATTAGCATGCCGAATATTACTTGGAATGTGAATTGGAACGAAATCGCCAATAGATAAGACCATTTTACAATTTGGGCCCAAGTTAGAAGCAGAGCCTAAGGTGTAAATTATCGATAGTCCATATCTCGGAAACTATAAGAGATAATGCAATTTGGCAACCGGCAATGTAATTAGCATGCCGAATACTACTTGGAATGTGAATTGGAACGAAATCGCCAATAGATAAGACCATTTTACAATTTGGGCCCAAGTTAGAAGCAGAGCCTATGGTGTAAATTATCGATAGTCCATATCTCGGAAACTATAAGAGATAATGCAATTTGGCAACCTGCAATGTAATTAGCATGCCGAATATTACTTGGAATGTGAATTGGAACGAAATCGCCAATAGATAAGACCATTTTCAATTTGGGCCCAAGTTAGAAGCAGAGCCTAAGGTGTAAATTATCGATAGTCCATATCTCGGAAACTATAAGAGTTAATGCAATTTGGCAACCGGCAATGTAATTAGCATGCCGAATATTACTTGGAATGTGAATTGGAACGAAATCGCCAATAGATAAGACCATTTTACAATTTGGGCCCAAGTTAGAAGCAGAGCCTAAGGTGTAAATTATCGATAGTCCATATCTCTGAAACTATAAGAGATAATGCAATTTCGCAAACGGCAATGTAATTAGCATGCCGAATATTACTTGGAATGTGAATTGGGACGAAATCGTCAATAGAGAAGACCATTTTACAATTTGGGCCCAAGTTAGAAGCAGAGCCTAAGGTGTAAATTATCGATAGTCCATATCTCGGAAACTATAAGAGATAATGCAATTTGGCATCCGGCAATGTAATTAGCATGCCGAATATTACTTGGAATGTGAATTGGAACGAAATCGCCAATAGATAGGACCATTTTACAATTTGGGCCCAAGTTAGAAGCAGAGCCTAAGGTGTAAATTATCGATAGTCCATATCTCGGAAACTATAAGAGATAATGCAATTTCGCAACCGGCAATGTAATTAGCATGCCGAATATTACTTGGAGTGTGAATTGGAACGAAATCGCCAATAGATAAGACCATTTTACAATTTGGGCCCAAGTTAGAAGCAGAGCCTAAGGTGTAAATTATCGATAGTCCATATCTCGGAAACTATAAGAGATAATGCAATTTGGCAACCGGCAATGTAATTAGCATGCCGAATATTACTTGGAATGTGAATTGGAACGAAATCGCCAATAGATAAGACCATTTTACAATTTGGGCCCAAGTTAGAAGCAGAGCCTAAGGTGTAAATTATCGATAGTCCATATCTCGGAAACTATAAGAGATAATGCAATTTGGCAACCGGCAATGTAATTAGCATGCCGAATATTACTTGGAATGTGAATTGGAACGAAATCGCCAATAGATAAGACCATTTTACAATTTGGGCCCAAGTTAGAAGCAGAGCCTAAGGTGTAAATTATCGATAGTCCATATCTCGGAAACTATAAGAGATAATGCAATTTGGCAAACGGCAATGTAATTAGCATGCCGAATATTACTTGGAATGTGAATTGGAACGAAATCGCCAATAGATAAGACCATTTTACAATTTGGGCCCAAGATAGAAGCAGAGCCTAAGGTGTAAATTATCGATAGTCCATATCTCGGAAACTATAAGAGATAATGCAATTTGGCAACCGGCAATGTAATTAGCATGCCGAATATTACTTGGAATGTGAATTGGAACGAAATCGCCAATAGATAAGACCATTTTACAATTTGGGCCCAAGTTAGAAGCAGAGCCTAAGGTGTAAATTATCGATAGTCCATATCTCGGAAACTATAAGAGATAATGCAATTTGGCAAACGGCAATGTAATTAGCATGCCGAATATTACTTGGAATGTGAATTGGAACGAAATCGCCAATAGATAAGACCATTTTACAATTTGGGCCCAAGTTAGAAGCAGAGCCTAAGGTGTAAATTATCGATAGTCCATATCTCGGAAACTATAAGAGATAATGCAATTTGGCAACCGGCAATGTAATTAGCATGCCGAATATTACTTGGAATGTGAATTGGAACGAAATCGCCAATAGATAAGACCATTTTACAATTTGGGCCCAAGTTAGAAGCAGAGCCTAAGGTGTAAATTATCGATAGTCCATATCTCGGAAACTATAAGAGATAATGCAATTTGGCAACCGGCAATGTAATTAGCATGCCGAATATTACTTGGAATGAGAATTGGAACGAAATCGCCAATAGATAAGACCATTTTACAATTTGGGCCCAAGTTAAAAGCAGAGCCTAAGGTGTAAATTATCGATAGTCCATATCTCGGAAACTATAAGTGATAATGCAATTTGGCAACCGGCAATGTAATTAGCATGCCGAATATTACTTGGAATGTGAATTGGAACGAAATCGCCAATAGATAAGACCATTTTACGATTTGGGCCAAGTTAGAAGCAGAGCCTAAGGTGTAAATTATCGATAGTCCATATCTCGGAAACTATAAGAGATAATGCAATTTGGCAACCGGCAATGTAATTAGCATGCCGAATATTACTTGGAATGTGAATTGGAACGAAATCGCCAATAGATAAGACCATTTTACAATTTGGGCCCAAGTTAGAAGCAGAGCCTAAGGTGTAAATTATCGATAGTCCATATCTCGGAAACTATAAGAGATAATGCAATTTGGCAACCGGCAATGTAATTAGCATGCCTAATATTACTTGGAATGTGAATTGGAACGAAATCGCCAATAGATAAGACCATTTTACAATTTGGGCCCAAGTTAGAAGCAGAGCCTAAGGTGTAAATTATTGATAGTCCATATCTCGGAAACTATAAGAGATAATGCAATTTCGCAACCGGCAATGTAATTAGCATGCCGAATATCACTTGGAATGTGAATTGGGACGAAATCGCCAATAGATAAGTCCATTTTACAATTTGGGCCCAAGTTAGAAGCAGAGCCTAAGGTGTAAATTATCGATAGTCTATATCTCGGAAACTATAAGAGATAATGCAATTTGGCAACCGGCAATGTAATTAGCATGCCGAATATTACTTGGAATGTGAATTTTAACGAAATCGATAATAGATAAGACCATTTTACAATTTGGGCCCAAGTTAGAAGCAGAGCCTAAAGTGTAAATTATCGATAGTCCATATCTCGGAAACTATAAGAGATATTGCAATTTGGCAACCGGCAATGTAATTAGCATGCCGAATATTACTTGGAATGTGAATTGGAACGAAATCGCCAATAGATAAGACCATTTTACAATTTGGGCCCAAGTTAGAAGCAGAGCCTAAGGTGTAAATTATCGATAGTCCATATCTCGGAAACTATAAGAGTTAATGCAATTTGGCAACCGGCAATGTAATTAGCATGCCGAATATTACTTGGAATGTGAATTGGAACGAAATCGCCAATAGATAAGACCATTTTACAATTTGGGCCCAAGTTAGAAGCAGAGCCTAAGGTGTAAATTATCGATAGTCCATATCTCGGAAACTATAAGAGATAATGCAATTTGGCAACCTGCAATGTAATTAGCATGCCGAATATTACTTGGAATGTGAATTGTAACGAAATCGCCAATAGATAAGACCATTTTACAATTTGGGCCCAAGTTAGAAGCAGAGCCTAAGGTGTAAATTATCGATAGTCCATATCTCGGAAACTATAAGAGATAATGCAATTTGGCAACCGGCAATGTAATTAGCATGCCTAATATTACTTGGAATGTGAATTGGAACGAAATCGCCAATAGATAAGACCATTTTACAATTTGGGCCCAAGTTAGAAGCAGAGCCTAAGGTGTAAATTATTGATAGTCCATATCTCGGAAACTATAAGAGATAATGCAATTTCGCAACCGGCAATGTAATTAGCATGCCGAATATCACTTGGAATGTGAATTGGGACGAAATCGCCAATAGATAAGTCCATTTTACAATTTGGGCCCAAGTTAGAAGCAGAGCCTAAGGTGTAAATTATCGATAGTCTATATCTCGGAAACTATAAGAGATAATGCAATTTGGCAACCGGCAATGTAATTAGCATGCCGAATATTACTTGGAATGTGAATTTTAACGAAATCGATAATAGATAAGACCATTTTACAATTTGGGCCCAAGTTAGAAGCAGAGCCTAAAGTGTAAATTATCGATAGTCCATATCTCGGAAACTATAAGAGATATTGCAATTTGGCAACCGGCAATGTAATTAGCATGCCGAATATTACTTGGAATGTGAATTGGAACGAAATCGCCAATAGATAAGACCATTTTACAATTTGGGCCCAAGTTAGAAGCAGAGCCTAAGGTGTAAATTATCGATAGTCCATATCTCGGAAACTATAAGAGTTAATGCAATTTGGCAACCGGCAATGTAATTAGCATGCCGAATATTACTTGGAATGTGAATTGGAACGAAATCGCCAATAGATAAGACCATTTTACAATTTGGGCCCAAGTTAGAAGCAGAGCCTAAGGTGTAAATTATCGATAGTCCATATCTCGGAAACTATAAGAGATAATGCAATTTGGCAACCTGCAATGTAATTAGCATGCCGAATATTACTTGGAATGTGAATTGGAACGAAATCGCCAATAGATAAGACCATTTTACAATTTGGGCCCAAGTTAGAAGCAGAGCCTAAGGTGTAAATTATCGATAGTCCATATCTCGGAAACTATAAGAGTTAATGCAATTTGGCAACCGGCAATGTAATTAGCATGCCGAATATTACTTGGAATGTGAATTGGAACGAAATCGCCAATAGATAAGACCATTTTACAATTTGGGCCCAAGTTAGAAGCAGAGCCTAAGGTGTAAATTATCGATAGTCCATATCTCGGAAACTATAAGAGATAATGCAATTTGGCAACCGGCAATGTAATTAGCATGCCGAATATTACTTGGAATGTGAATTGGAACGAAATCGCCAATAGATAAGACCATTTTACAATTTGGGCCCAAGTTAGAAGCAGAGCCTAAGGTGTAAATTATCGATAGTCCATATCTCGGAAACTATAAGAGATAATTCAATTTGGCAACCGGCAATGTAATTAGCATGCCGAATATTACTTGGAATGTGAATTGGAACGAAATCGCCAATAGATAAGACCATTTTACAATTTGGGCCCAAGTTAGAAGCAGAGCCTAAGGTGTAAATTATCGATAGTCCATATCTCGGAAACTATAAGAGATAATGCAATTTGGCAACCGGCAATGTAATTAGCATGCCGAATATTACTTGGAATGTGAATTGGAACGAAATCGCCAATAGATAAGACCATTTTACAATTTGGGCCCAAGTTAGAAGCAGAGCCTAAGGTGTAAATTATCGATAGTCCATATCTCGGAAACTATAAGAGATAATGCAATTTGGCAACCGGCAATGTAATTAGCATGCCGAATACTACTTGGAATGTGAATTGGAACGAAATCGCCAATAGATAAGACCATTTTACAATTTGGGCCCAAGTTAGAAGCAGAGCCTATGGTGTAAATTATCGATAGTCCATATCTCGGAAACTATAAGAGATAATGCAATTTGGCAACCTGCAATGTAATTAGCATGCCGAATATTACTTGGAATGTGAATTGGAACGAAATCGCCAATAGATAAGACCATTTTCAATTTGGGCCCAAGTTAGAAGCAGAGCCTAAGGTGTAAATTATCGATAGTCCATATCTCGGAAACTATAAGAGTTAATGCAATTTGGCAACCGGCAATGTAATTAGCATGCCGAATATTACTTGGAATGTGAATTGGAACGAAATCGCCAATAGATAAGACCATTTTACAATTTGGGCCCAAGTTAGAAGCAGAGCCTAAGGTGTAAATTATCGATAGTCCATATCTCTGAAACTATAAGAGATAATGCAATTTCGCAAACGGCAATGTAATTAGCATGCCGAATATTACTTGGAATGTGAATTGGGACGAAATCGTCAATAGAGAAGACCATTTTACAATTTGGGCCCAAGTTAGAAGCAGAGCCTAAGGTGTAAATTATCGATAGTCCATATCTCGGAAACTATAAGAGATAATGCAATTTGGCATCCGGCAATGTAATTAGCATGCCGAATATTACTTGGAATGTGAATTGGAACGAAATCGCCAATAGATAGGACCATTTTACAATTTGGGCCCAAGTTAGAAGCAGAGCCTAAGGTGTAAATTATCGATAGTCCATATCTCGGAAACTATAAGAGATAATGCAATTTCGCAACCGGCAATGTAATTAGCATGCCGAATATTACTTGGAGTGTGAATTGGAACGAAATCGCCAATAGATAAGACCATTTTACAATTTGGGCCCAAGTTAGAAGCAGAGCCTAAGGTGTAAATTATCGATAGTCCATATCTCGGAAACTATAAGAGATAATGCAATTTGGCAACCGGCAATGTAATTAGCATGCCGAATATTACTTGGAATGTGAATTGGAACGAAATCGCCAATAGATAAGACCATTTTACAATTTGGGCCCAAGTTAGAAGCAGAGCCTAAGGTGTAAATTATCGATAGTCCATATCTCGGAAACTATAAGAGATAATGCAATTTGGCAACCGGCAATGTAATTAGCATGCCGAATATTACTTGGAATGTGAATTGGAACGAAATCGCCAATAGATAAGACCATTTTACAATTTGGGCCCAAGTTAGAAGCAGAACCTAAGGTGTAAATTATCGATAGTCCATATCTCGGAAACTATAAGAGATAATGCAATTTGGCAACCGGCAATGTAATTAGCATGCCGAATATTACTTGGAATGTGAATTGGAACGAAATCGCCAATAGATAAGACCATTTTACAATTTGGGCCCAAATTAGAAGCAGAGCCTAAGGTGTAAATTATTGATAGTCCTTATCTCGGAAACTATAAGAGATAATGCAATTTCGCAACTGGCAATGTAATTAGCATGCCGAATATCACTTGGAATGTGAATTGGGACGAAATCGCCAATAGATAAGACCATTTTACAATTTGGGCCCAAGTTAGAAGCAGAGCATAAGATGTAAATTATCGATAGTCCATATCTCGGAAACTATAAGAGATAATGCAATTTGGCAACCGGCAATATAATTAGCATGCCGAATATTACTTGGAATGTGAATTGGAACGAAATCGCCAATAGATAAGACCATTTTACAATTTGGGCCCAAGTTAGAAGCAGAGCCTAAGGTGTAAATTATCGATGGTCCATATCTCGGAAACTATAAGAGATAATGCAATTTGGCAACCGGCAATGTAATTAGCATGCCGAATATTACTTGGAATGTGAATTGGAACGAAATCGCCAATAGATAAGACCATTTTACAATTTGGGCCCAAGTTAGAAGCAGAGCCTAAGGTGTAAATTATCGATAGTCCATATCTCGGAAACTATAAGAGATAATGCAATTTCGCAACCGGCAATGTAATTAGCATGCCGAATATTACTTGGAGTGTGAATTGGAACGAAATCGCCAATAGATAAGACCATTTTACAATTTGGGCCCAAGTTAGAAGCAGAGCCTAAGGTGTAAATTATCGATAGTCCATATCTCGGAAACTATAAGAGATAATGCAATTTGGCAACCGGCAATGTAATTAGCATGCCGAATATTACTTGGAATGTGAATTGGAACGAAATCGCCAATAGATAAGACCATTTTACAATTTGGGCCCAAGTTAGAAGCAGAGCCTAAGGTGTAAATTATCGATAGTCCATATCTCGGAAACTATAAGAGATAATGCAATTTGGCAACCGGCAATGTAATTAGCATGCCGAATATTACTTGGAATGTGAATTGGAACGAAATCGCCAATAGATAAGACCATTTTACAATTTGGGCCCAAGTTAGAAGCAGAGCCTAAGGTGTAAATTATCGATAGTCCATATCTCGGAAACTATAAGAGATAATGCAATTTGGCAACCGGCAATGTAATTAGCATGCCGAATATTACTTGGAATGTGAATTGGAACGAAATCGCCAATAGATAAGGCCATTTTACAATTTGGGCCCAAGTTAGAAGCAGAACCTAAGGTGTAAATTATCGATAGTCCATATCTCGGAAACTATAAGAGATAATGCAATTTGGCAACCGGCAATGTAATTAGCATGCCGAATATTACTTGGAATGTGAATTGGAACGAAATCGCCAATAGATAAGACCATTTTACAATTTGGGCCCAAGTTATAAGCAGAGCCTATGGTGTAAATTATCGATAGTCCATATCTCGGAAACTATAAGAGATAATGCAATTTGGCAACCGGCAATGTAATTAGCATGCCGAATATTACTTGGAATGTGAATTGGAACGAAATCGCCAATAGATAAGACCATTTTACAATTTGGGCCCAAGTTAGAAGCAGAGCCTAAGGTGTAAATTATCGATAGTCCATATCTCGGAAACTATAAAAGTTAATGCAATTTGGCAACCGGCAATGTAATTAGCATGCCGAATATTACTTGGAATGTGAATTGGAACGAAATCGCCAATAGATAAGACCATTTTACAATTTGGGCCCAAGTTAGAAGCAGAGCCTAAGGTGTAAATTATCGATAGTCCATATCTCGGAAACTATAAGAGATAATGCAATTTGGCAACCGGCAATGTAATTAGCATGCCGAATATTACTTGGAATGTGAATTGGAACGAAATCGCCAATAGATAAGACCATTTTACAATTTGGGCCCAAGTTAGAAGCAGAGCCTAAGGTGTAAATTATCGATAGTCCATATCTCTGAAACTATAAGAGATAATGCAATTTCGCAAACGGCAATGTAATTAGCATGCCGAATATTACTTGGAATGTGAATTGGGACGAAATCGCCAATAGAGAAGACCATTTTACAATTTGGGCCCAAGTTAGAAGCAGAGCCTAAGGTGTAAATTATCGATAGTCCATATCTCGGAAACTATAATAGATAATGCAATTTGGCAACCGGCAATGTAATTAGCATGCCGAATATTACTTGGAATGTGAATTGGAACGAAATCGCCAATAGATAAGACCATTTTACAATTTGGGCCCAAGTTAGAAGCAGAGCCTAAGGTGTAAATTATCGATAGTCCATATCTCGGAAACTATAAGAGATAATGCAATTTGGCAACCGGCAATGTAATTAGCATGCCGAATATTACTTGGAATGTGAATTGGAACGAAATCGCCAATAGATAAGACCATTTTACAATTTGGGCCCAAGTTAGAAGCAGAGCCTAAGGTGTAAATTATCGATAGTCCATATCTCGGAAACTATAAGAGATAATGCAATTTGGCAACCGGCAATGTAATTAGCATGCCGAATATTACTTGGAATGTGAATTGGAACGAAATCGCCAATAGATAAGACCATTTTACAATTTGGGCCCAAGTTAGAAGCAGAGCCTAAGGTGTAAATTATCGATAGTCCATATCTCGGAAACTATAAGAGATAATGCAATTTGGCAACCGGCAATGTAATTAGCATGCCGAATATTACTTGGAATGTGAATTGGAACGAAATCGCCAATAGATAAGACCATTTTACAATTTGGGCCCAAGTTAGAAGCAGAGCCTAAGGTGTAAATTATCGATAGTCCATATCTCGGAAACTATAAGAGATAATGCAATTTGGCAACCGGCAATGTAATTAGCATGCCGAATATTACTTGGAATGTGAATTGGAACGAAATCGCCAATAGATAAGACCATTTTACAATTTGGGCCCAAGTTAGAAGCAGAGCCTAAGGTGTAAATTATCGATAGTCCATATCTCGGAAACTATAAGAGATAATGCAATTTGGCAACCGGCAATGTAATTAGCATGCCGAATATTACTTGGAATGTGAATTGGAACGAAATCGCCAATAGATAAGACCATTTTACAATTTGGGCCCAAGTTAGAAGCAGAGCCTAAGGTGTAAATTATTGGTAGTCCATATCTCGGAAACTATAAGAGATAATGCAATTTCGCAACCGGCAATGTAATTAGCATGCCGAATATCACTTGGAATGTGAATTGGGACGAAATCGCCAATAGATAAGACCATTTTACAATTTGGGCCCAAGTTAGAAGCAGAGCCTAAGGTGTAAATTATCGATAGTCCATATCTCGGAAACTATAAGAGATAATGCAATTTCGCAACCGGCAATGTAATTAGCATGCCGAATATCACTTGGAATGTGAATTGGGACGAAATCGCCAATAGATAAGACCATTTTACAATTTGGGCCCAAGTTAGAAGCAGAGCCTAAGGTGTAAATTATCGATAGTCCATATCTCGGAAACTATAAGAGATAATGCAATTTGGCAACCGGCAATGTAATTAGCATGCCGAATATTACTTGGAATGTGAATTGGAACGAAATCGCCAATAGATAAGACCATTTTACAATTTGGGCCCAAGTTAGAAGCAGAGCCTAAGGTGTAAATTATCGATAGTCCATATCTCGGAAACTATAAGAGATAATGCAATTTGGCAACCGGCAATGTAATTAGCATGCCGAATATTACTTGGAATGTGAATTGGAACGAAATCGCCAATAGGTAAGGCCATTTTACAATTTGGGCCCAAGTTAGAAGCAGAGTCTAAGGTGTAAATTATCGATAGTCCATATCTCGGAAACTATAAGAGATAATTCAATTTGGCAACCGGCAATGTAATTAGCATAACGAATATTACTTGGAATGTGAATTGGAACGAAATCGCCAATAGATAAGACCATTTTACAATTTGGGCCCAAGTTAGAAGCAGAGCCTAAAGTGTAAATTATCGATAGTCCATATCTCGGAAACTATAAGAGATAATGCAATTTGGCAACCGGCAATATAATTAGCATGCCGAATATAACTTGGAATGTGAATTGGAACGAAATCGCCAATAGATAAGACCATTTTACAATTTGGGCCCAAGTTAGAAGCAGAGCCTAAGGTGTAAATTATTGATAGTCCATATCTCGGAAACTATAAGAGATAATGCAATTTGGCAACCGGCAATGTAATTAGCATAACGAATATTACTTGGAATGTGAATTGGAACGAAATCGCCAATAGATAAGACCATTTTACAATTTGGGCCCAAGTTAGAAGCAGAGCCTAAGGTGTAAATTATCGATAGTCCATATCTCGGAAACTATAAGAGATAATGCAATTTGGCAACCGGCAATATAATTAGCATGCCGAATATAACTTGGAATGTGAATTGGAACGAAATCGCCAATAGATAAGACCATTTTACAATTTGGGCCCAAGTTAGAAGCAGAGCCTAAGGTGTAAATTATTGATAGTCCATATCTCGGAAACTATAAGAGATAATGCAATTTCGCAACCGGCAGTGTAATTAGCATGCCGAATATCACTTGGAATGTGAATTGTTACGAAATCGCCAATAGATAAGACCATTTTACAATTTGGGCCCAAGTTAGAAGCAGAGCCCAAGGTGTAAATTATTGATAGTCCATATCTCGGAAACTATAAGAGATAATGCAATTTGGCAACCGGCAATGAAATTAGCATGCCGAATATTACTTGGAATGTGAATTGGAACGAAATCGCCAATAGATAAGACCATTTTACAATTTGGGCCCAAGTTAGAAGCAGAGCCTAAGGTGTAAATTATCGATAGTCCATATCTCGGAAACTATAAGATATAATGCAATTTGGCAACCGGCAATGTAATTAGCATGCCGAATATTACTTGGAATGTGAATTGGAACGAAATCGCCAATAGATAAGACCATTTTACAATTTGGGCCCAAGTTAGAAACAGAGCCTAAGGTGTAAATTATTGATAGTCCATATCTCGGAAACTATAAGAGATAATGGAATTTCGCAACCGGCAATGTAATTAGCATGCCGAATATCACTTGGAATGTGAATTGGGACGAAATCGCCAATAGATAAGACCATTTTACAATTTGGGCCCAAGTTAGAAGCAGAGCCTAAGGTGTAAATTATCGATAGTCCATATCTCGGAAACTATAAGAGATAATGCAATTTGGCAACCGGCAATGTAATTAGCATGCCGAATATTACTTGGAATGTGAATTGGAACGAAATCGATAATAGATAAGACCATTTTACAATTTGGGCCCAAGTTAGAAGCAGAGCCTAAAGTGTAAATTATCGATAGTCCATATCTCGGAAACTATAAGAGATAATGCAATTTGGCAACCGGCAATGTAATTAGCATGCCGAATATTACTTGGAATGTGAATTGGAACGAAATCGCCAATAGATAAGACCATTTTACAATTTGGGCCCAAGTTAGAAGCAGAGCCTAAGGTGTAAATTATCGATAGTCCATATCTCGGAAACTATAAGAGATAATGCAATTTGGCAACCGGCAATGTAATTAGCATGCCGAATATTACTTGGAATGTGAATTGGAACGAAATCGCCAATAGATAAGACCATTTTACAATTTGGGCCCAAGTTATAAGCAGAGCCTATGGTGTAAATTATCGATAGTCCATATCTCGGAAACTATAAGAGATAATGCAATTTGGCAACCGGCAATGTAATTAGCATGCCGAATATTACTTGGAATGTGAATTGGAACGAAATCGCCAATAGATAAGACCATTTTACAATTTGGGCCCAAGTTAGAAGCAGAGCCTAAGGTGTAAATTATCGATAGTCCATATCTCGGAAACTATAAAAGTTAATGCAATTTGGCAACCGGCAATGTAATTAGCATGCCGAATATTACTTGGAATGTGAATTGGAACGAAATCGCCAATAGATAAGACCATTTTACAATTTGGGCCCAAGTTAGAAGCAGAGCCTAAGGTGTAAATTATCGATAGTCCATATCTCGGAAACTATAAGAGATAATGCAATTTGGCAACCGGCAATGTAATTAGCATGCCGAATATTACTTGGAATGTGAATTGGAACGAAATCGCCAATAGATAAGACCATTTTACAATTTGGGGCCCAAGTTAGAAGCAGAGCCTAAGGTGTAAATTATCGATAGTCCATATCTCGGAAACTATAATAGATAATGCAATTTGGCAACCGGCAATGTAATTAGCATGCCGAATATTACTTGGAATGTGAATTGGAACGAAATCGCCAATAGATAAGACCATTTTACAATTTGGGCCCAAGTTAGAAGCAGAGCCTAAGGTGTAAATTATCGATAGTCCATATCTCGGAAACTATAAGAGATAATGCAATTTGGCAACCGGCAATGTAATTAGCATGCCGAATATTACTTGGAATGTGAATTGGAACGAAATCGCCAATAGATAAGACCATTTTACAATTTGGGCCCAAGTTAGAAGCAGAGCCTAAGGTGTAAATTATCGATAGTCCATATCTCGGAAACTATAAGAGATAATGCAATTTGGCAACCTGCAATGTAATTAGCATGCCGAATATTACTTGGAATGTGAATTGGAACGAAATCGCCAATAGATAAGACCATTTTACAATTTGGGCCCAAGTTAGAAGCAGAGCCTAAGGTGTAAATTATCGATAGTCCATATCTCGGAAACTATAAGAGATAATGCAATTTGGCAACCGGCAATGTAATTAGCATGCCTAATATTACTTGGAATGTGAATTGGAACGAAATCGCCAATAGATAAGACCATTTTACAATTTGGGCCCAAGTTAGAAGCAGAGCCTAAGGTGTAAATTATTGATAGTCCATATCTCGGAAACTATAAGAGATAATGCAATTTCGCAACCGGCAATGTAATTAGCATGCCGAATATCACTTGGAATGTGAATTGGGACGAAATCGCCAATAGATAAGTCCATTTTACAATTTGGGCCCAAGTTAGAAGCAGAGCCTAAGGTGTAAATTATCGATAGTCTATATCTCGGAAACTATAAGAGATAATGCAATTTGGCAACCGGCAATGTAATTAGCATGCCGAATATTACTTGGAATGTGAATTTTAACGAAATCGATAATAGATAAGACCATTTTACAATTTGGGCCCAAGTTAGAAGCAGAGCCTAAAGTGTAAATTATCGATAGTCCATATCTCGGAAACTATAAGAGATATTGCAATTTGGCAACCGGCAATGTAATTAGCATGCCGAATATTACTTGGAATGTGAATTGGAACGAAATCGCCAATAGATAAGACCATTTTACAATTTGGGCCCAAGTTAGAAGCAGAGCCTAAGGTGTAAATTATCGATAGTCCATATCTCGGAAACTATAAGAGTTAATGCAATTTGGCAACCGGCAATGTAATTAGCATGCCGAATATTACTTGGAATGTGAATTGGAACGAAATCGCCAATAGATAAGACCATTTTACAATTTGGGCCCAAGTTAGAAGCAGAGCCTAAGGTGTAAATTATCGATAGTCCATATCTCGGAAACTATAAGAGATAATGCAATTTGGCAACCTGCAATGTAATTAGCATGCCGAATATTACTTGGAATGTGAATTGGAACGAAATCGCCAATAGATAAGACCATTTTACAATTTGGGCCCAAGTTAGAAGCAGAGCCTAAGGTGTAAATTATCGATAGTCCATATCTCGGAAACTATAAGAGTTAATGCAATTTGGCAACCGGCAATGTAATTAGCATGCCGAATATTACTTGGAATGTGAATTGGAACGAAATCGCCAATAGATAAGACCATTTTACAATTTGGGCCCAAGTTAGAAGCAGAGCCTAAGGTGTAAATTATCGATAGTCCATATCTCGGAAACTATAAGAGATAATGCAATTTGGCAACCGGCAATGTAATTAGCATGCCGAATATTACTTGGAATGTGAATTGGAACGAAATCGCCAATAGATAAGACCATTTTACAATTTGGGCCCAAGTTAGAAGCAGAGCCTAAGGTGTAAATTATCGATAGTCCATATCTCGGAAACTATAAGAGATAATTCAATTTGGCAACCGGCAATGTAATTAGCATGCCGAATATTACTTGGAATGTGAATTGGAACGAAATCGCCAATAGATAAGACCATTTTACAATTTGGGCCCAAGTTAGAAGCAGAGCCTAAGGTGTAAATTATCGATAGTCCATATCTCGGAAACTATAAGAGATAATGCAATTTGGCAACCGGCAATGTAATTAGCATGCCGAATATTACTTGGAATGTGAATTGGAACGAAATCGCCAATAGATAAGACCATTTTACAATTTGGGCCCAAGTTAGAAGCAGAGCCTAAGGTGTAAATTATCGATAGTCCATATCTCGGAAACTATAAGAGATAATGCAATTTGGCAACCGGCAATGTAATTAGCATGCCGAATACTACTTGGAATGTGAATTGGAACGAAATCGCCAATAGATAAGACCATTTTACAATTTGGGCCCAAGTTAGAAGCAGAGCCTATGGTGTAAATTATCGATAGTCCATATCTCGGAAACTATAAGAGATAATGCAATTTGGCAACCTGCAATGTAATTAGCATGCCGAATATTACTTGGAATGTGAATTGGAACGAAATCGCCAATAGATAAGACCATTTTCAATTTGGGCCCAAGTTAGAAGCAGAGCCTAAGGTGTAAATTATCGATAGTCCATATCTCGGAAACTATAAGAGTTAATGCAATTTGGCAACCGGCAATGTAATTAGCATGCCGAATATTACTTGGACTGTGAATTGGAACGAAATCGCCAATAGATAAGACCATTTTACAATTTGGGCCCAAGTTAGAAGCAGAGCCTAAGGTGTAAATTATCGATAGTCCATATCTCTGAAACTATAAGAGATAATGCAATTTCGCAAACGGCAATGTAATTAGCATGCCGAATATTACTTGGAATGTGAATTGGGACGAAATCGTCAATAGAGAAGACCATTTTACAATTTGGGCCCAAGTTAGAAGCAGAGCCTAAGGTGTAAATTATCGATAGTCCATATCTCGGAAACTATAAGAGATAATGCAATTTGGCATCCGGCAATGTAATTAGCATGCCGAATATTACTTGGAATGTGAATTGGAACGAAATCGCCAATAGATAGGACCATTTTACAATTTGGGCCCAAGTTAGAAGCAGAGCCTAAGGTGTAAATTATCGATAGTCCATATCTCGGAAACTATAAGAGATAATGCAATTTCGCAACCGGCAATGTAATTAGCATGCCGAATATTACTTGGAGTGTGAATTGGAACGAAATCGCCAATAGATAAGACCATTTTACAATTTGGGCCCAAGTTAGAAGCAGAGCCTAAGGTGTAAATTATCGATAGTCCATATCTCGGAAACTATAAGAGATAATGCAATTTGGCAACCGGCAATGTAATTAGCATGCCGAATATTACTTGGAATGTGAATTGGAACGAAATCGCCAATAGATAAGACCATTTTACAATTTGGGCCCAAGTTAGAAGCAGAGCCTAAGGTGTAAATTATCGATAGTCCATATCTCTGAAACTATAAGAGATAATGCAATTTCGCAAACGGCAATGTAATTAGCATGCCGAATATTACTTGGAATGTGAATTGGGACGAAATCGCCAATAGAGAAGACCATTTTACAATTTGGGCCCAAGTTAGAAGCAGAGCCTAAGGTGTAAATTATCGATAGTCCATATCTCGGAAACTATAATAGATAATGCAATTTGGCAACCGGCAATGTAATTAGCATGCCGAATATTACTTGGAATGTGAATTGGAACGAAATCGCCAATAGATAAGACCATTTTACAATTTGGGCCCAAGTTAGAAGCAGAGCCTAAGGTGTAAATTATCGATAGTCCATATCTCGGAAACTATAAGAGATAATGCAATTTGGCAACCGGCAATGTAATTAGCATGCCGAATATTACTTGGAATGTGAATTGGAACGAAATCGCCAATAGATAAGACCATTTTACAATTTGGGCCCAAGTTAGAAGCAGAGCCTAAGGTGTAAATTATCGATAGTCCATATCTCGGAAACTATAAGAGATAATGCAATTTGGCAACCGGCAATGTAATTAGCATGCCGAATATTACTTGGAATGTGAATTGGAACGAAATCGCCAATAGATAAGACCATTTTACAATTTGGGCCCAAGTTAGAAGCAGAGCCTAAGGTGTAAATTATCGATAGTCCATATCTCGGAAACTATAAGAGATAATGCAATTTGGCAACCGGCAATGTAATTAGCATGCCGAATATTACTTGGAATGTGAATTGGAACGAAATCGCCAATAGATAAGACCATTTTACAATTTGGGCCCAAGTTAGAAGCAGAGCCTAAGGTGTAAATTATCGATAGTCCATATCTCGGAAACTATAAGAGATAATGCAATTTGGCAACCGGCAATGTAATTAGCATGCCGAATATTACTTGGAATGTGAATTGGAACGAAATCGCCAATAGATAAGACCATTTTACAATTTGGGCCCAAGTTAGAAGCAGAGCCTAAGGTGTAAATTATCGATAGTCCATATCTCGGAAACTATAAGAGATAATGCAATTTGGCAACCGGCAATGTAATTAGCATGCCGAATATTACTTGGAATGTGAATTGGAACGAAATCGCCAATAGATAAGACCATTTTACAATTTGGGCCCAAGTTAGAAGCAGAGCCTAAGGTGTAAATTATTGGTAGTCCATATCTCGGAAACTATAAGAGATAATGCAATTTCGCAACCGGCAATGTAATTAGCATGCCGAATATCACTTGGAATGTGAATTGGGACGAAATCGCCAATAGATAAGACCATTTTACAATTTGGGCCCAAGTTAGAAGCAGAGCCTAAGGTGTAAATTATCGATAGTCCATATCTCGGAAACTATAAGAGATAATGCAATTTCGCAACCGGCAATGTAATTAGCATGCCGAATATCACTTGGAATGTGAATTGGGACGAAATCGCCAATAGATAAGACCATTTTACAATTTGGGCCCAAGTTAGAAGCAGAGCCTAAGGTGTAAATTATCGATAGTCCATATCTCGGAAACTATAAGAGATAATGCAATTTGGCAACCGGCAATGTAATTAGCATGCCGAATATTACTTGGAATGTGAATTGGAACGAAATCGCCAATAGATAAGACCATTTTACAATTTGGGCCCAAGTTAGAAGCAGAGCCTAAGGTGTAAATTATCGATAGTCCATATCTCGGAAACTATAAGAGATAATGCAATTTGGCAACCGGCAATGTAATTAGCATGCCGAATATTACTTGGAATGTGAATTGGAACGAAATCGCCAATAGGTAAGGCCATTTTACAATTTGGGCCCAAGTTAGAAGCAGAGTCTAAGGTGTAAATTATCGATAGTCCATATCTCGGAAACTATAAGAGATAATTCAATTTGGCAACCGGCAATGTAATTAGCATAACGAATATTACTTGGAATGTGAATTGGAACGAAATCGCCAATAGATAAGACCATTTTACAATTTGGGCCCAAGTTAGAAGCAGAGCCTAAGGTGTAAATTATTGATAGTCCATATCTCGGAAACTATAAGAGATAATGCAATTTGGCAACCGGCAATGTAATTAGCATAACGAATATTACTTGGAATGTGAATTGGAACGAAATCGCCAATAGATAAGACCATTTTACAATTTGGGCCCAAGTTAGAAGCAGAGCCTAAGGTGTAAATTATCGATAGTCCATATCTCGGAAACTATAAGAGATAATGCAATTTGGCAACCGGCAATATAATTAGCATGCCGAATATAACTTGGAATGTGAATTGGAACGAAATCGCCAATAGATAAGACCATTTTACAATTTGGGCCCAAGTTAGAAGCAGAGCCTAAGGTGTAAATTATTGATAGTCCATATCTCGGAAACTATAAGAGATAATGCAATTTCGCAACCGGCAGTGTAATTAGCATGCCGAATATCACTTGGAATGTGAATTGTTACGAAATCGCCAATAGATAAGACCATTTTACAATTTGGGCCCAAGTTAGAAGCAGAGCCCAAGGTGTAAATTATTGATAGTCCATATCTCGGAAACTATAAGAGATAATGCAATTTGGCAACCGGCAATGAAATTAGCATGCCGAATATTACTTGGAATGTGAATTGGAACGAAATCGCCAATAGATAAGACCATTTTACAATTTGGGCCCAAGTTAGAAGCAGAGCCTAAGGTGTAAATTATCGATAGTCCATATCTCGGAAACTATAAGATATAATGCAATTTGGCAACCGGCAATGTAATTAGCATGCCGAATATTACTTGGAATGTGAATTGGAACGAAATCGCCAATAGATAAGACCATTTTACAATTTGGGCCCAAGTTAGAAGCAGAGCCTAAGGTGTAAATTATTGATAGTCCATATCTCGGAAACTATAAGAGATAATGGAATTTCGCAACCGGCAATGTAATTAGCATGCCGAATATCACTTGGAATGTGAATTGGGACGAAATCGCCAATAGATAAGACCATTTTACAATTTGGGCCCAAGTTAGAAGCAGAGCCTAAGGTGTAAATTATCGATAGTCCATATCTCGGAAACTATAAGAGATAATGCAATTTGGCAACCGGCAATGTAATTAGCATGCCGAATATTACTTGGAATGTGAATTGGAACGAAATCGATAATAGATAAGACCATTTTACAATTTGGGCCCAAGTTAGAAGCAGAGCCTAAAGTGTAAATTATCGATAGTCCATATCTCGGAAACTATAAGAGATAATGCAATTTGGCAACCGGCAATGTAATTAGCATGCCGAATATTACTTGGAATGTGAATTGGAACGAAATCGCCAATAGATAAGACCATTTTACAATTTGGGCCCAAGTTAGAAGCAGAGCCTAAGGTGTAAATTATCGATAGTCCATATCTCGGAAACTATAAGAGATAATGCAATTTGGCAACCGGCAATGTAATTAGCATGCCGAATATTACTTGGAATGTGAATTGGAACGAAATCGCCAATAGATAAGACCATTTTACAATTTGGGCCCAAGTTATAAGCAGAGCCTATGGTGTAAATTATCGATAGTCCATATCTCGGAAACTATAAGAGATAATGCAATTTGGCAACCGGCAATGTAATTAGCATGCCGAATATTACTTGGAATGTGAATTGGAACGAAATCGCCAATAGATAAGACCATTTTACAATTTGGGCCCAAGTTAGAAGCAGAGCCTAAGGTGTAAATTATCGATAGTCCATATCTCGGAAACTATAAAAGTTAATGCAATTTGGCAACCGGCAATGTAATTAGCATGCCGAATATTACTTGGAATGTGAATTGGAACGAAATCGCCAATAGATAAGACCATTTTACAATTTGGGCCCAAGTTAGAAGCAGAGCCTAAGGTGTAAATTATCGATAGTCCATATCTCGGAAACTATAAGAGATAATGCAATTTGGCAACCGGCAATGTAATTAGCATGCCGAATATTACTTGGAATGTGAATTGGAACGAAATCGCCAATAGATAAGACCATTTTACAATTTGGGCCCAAGTTAGAAGCAGAGCCTAAGGTGTAAATTATCGATAGTCCATATCTCGGAAACTATAATAGATAATGCAATTTGGCAACCGGCAATGTAATTAGCATGCCGAATATTACTTGGAATGTGAATTGGAACGAAATCGCCAATAGATAAGACCATTTTACAATTTGGGCCCAAGTTAGAAGCAGAGCCTAAGGTGTAAATTATCGATAGTCCATATCTCGGAAACTATAAGAGATAATGCAATTTGGCAACCGGCAATGTAATTAGCATGCCGAATATTACTTGGAATGTGAATTGGAACGAAATCGCCAATAGATAAGACCATTTTACAATTTGGGCCCAAGTTAGAAGCAGAGCCTAAGGTGTAAATTATCGATAGTCCATATCTCGGAAACCATAAGAGATAATGCAATTTGGCAACCGGCAATGTAATTAGCATGCCGAATATTACTTGGAATGTGAATTGGAACGAAATCGCCAATAGATAAGACCATTTTACAATTTGGGCCCAAGTTAGAAGCAGAGCCTAAGGTGTAAATTATCGATAGTCCATATCTCGGAAACTATAAGAGATAATGCAATTTGGCAACCGGCAATGTAATTAGCATGCCGAATATTACTTGGAATGTGAATTGGAACGAAATCGCCAATAGATAAGACCCTTTTACAATTTGGGCCCAAGTTAGAAGCAGAGCCTAAGGTGTAAATTATCGATAGTCCATATCTCGGAAACTATAAGAGATAATGCAATTTGGCAACCGGCAATGTAATTAGCATGCCGAATATTACTTGGAATGTGAATTGGAACGAAATCGCCAATAGATAAGACCATTTTACAATTTGGGCCCAAGTTAGAAGCAGAGCCTAAGGTGTAAATTATCGATAGTCCATATCTCGGAAACTATAAGAGATAATGCAATTTGGCAACCGGCAATGTAATTAGCATGCCGAATATTACTTGGAATGTGAATTGGAACGAAATCGCCAATAGATAAGACCATTTTACAATTTGGGCCCAAGTTAGAAGCAGAGCCTAAGGTGTAAATTATTGGTAGTCCATATCTCGGAAACTATAAGAGATAATGCAATTTCGCAACCGGCAATGTAATTAGCATGCCGAATATCACTTGGAATGTGAATTGGGACGAAATCGCCAATAGATAAGACCATTTTACAATTTGGGCCCAAGTTAGAAGCAGAGCCTAAGGTGTAAATTATCGATAGTCCATATCTCGGAAACTATAAGAGATAATGCAATTTCGCAACCGGCAATGTAATTAGCATGCCGAATATCACTTGGAATGTGAATTGGGACGAAATCGCCAATAGATAAGACCATTTTACAATTTGGGCCCAAGTTAGAAGCAGAGCCTAAGGTGTAAATTATCGATAGTCCATATCTCGGAAACTATAAGAGATAATGCAATTTGGCAACCGGCAATGTAATTAGCATGCCGAATATTACTTGGAATGTGAATTGGAACGAAATCGCCAATAGATAAGACCATTTTACAATTTGGGCCCAAGTTAGAAGCAGAGCCTAAGGTGTAAATTATCGATAGTCCATATCTCGGAAACTATAAGAGATAATGCAATTTGGCAACCGGCAATGTAATTAGCATGCCGAATATTACTTGGAATGTGAATTGGAACGAAATCGCCAATAGGTAAGGCCATTTTACAATTTGGGCCCAAGTTAGAAGCAGAGTCTAAGGTGTAAATTATCGATAGTCCATATCTCGGAAACTATAAGAGATAATTCAATTTGGCAACCGGCAATGTAATTAGCATAACGAATATTACTTGGAATGTGAATTGGAACGAAATCGCCAATAGATAAGACCATTTTACAATTTGGGCCCAAGTTAGAAGCAGAGCCTAAGGTGTAAATTATCGATAGTCCATATCTCGGAAACTATAAGAGATAATGCAATTTGGCAACCGGCAATATAATTAGCATGCCGAATATAACTTGGAATGTGAATTGGAACGAAATCGCCAATAGATAAGACCATTTTACAATTTGGGCCCAAGTTAGAAGCAGAGCCTAAGGCGTAAATTATTGATAGTCCATATCTCGGAAACTATAAGAGATAATGCAATTTCGCAACCGGCAGTGTAATTAGCATGCCGAATATCACTTGGAATGTGAATTGTTACGAAATCGCCAATAGATAAGACCATTTTACAATTTGGGCTCAAGTTAGAAGCAGAGCCTAAGGTGTAAATTATCGATAGTCCATATCTCGGAAACTATAAGAGATAATGCAATTTGGCAACCGGCAATGTAATTAGCATGCCGAATATTACTTGGAATGTGAATTGGAACGAAATCGCCAATAGATAAGACCATTTTACAATTTGGGCCCAAGTTAGAAGCAGAGCCTAAGGTGTAAATTATCGATAGTCCATATCTCGGAAACTATAAGAGATAATGCAATTTCGCAACCGGCAATGTAATTAGCATGCCGAATATTACTTGGAGTGTGAATTGGAACGAAATCGCCAATAGATAAGACCATTTTACAATTTGGGCCCAAGTTAGAAGCAGAGCCTAAGGTGTAAATTATCGATAGTCCATATCTCGGAAACTATAAGAGATAATGCAATTTGGCAACCGGCAATGTAATTAGCATGCCGAATATTACTTGGAATGTGAATTGGAACGAAATCGCCAATAGATAAGACCATTTTACAATTTGGGCCCAAGTTAGAAGCAGAGCCTAAGGTGTAAATTATTGATAGTCCATATCTCGGAAACTATAAGAGATAATGCAATTTCGCAACCGGCAATGTAATTAGCATGCCGAATATCACTTGGAATGTGAATTGGGACGAAATCGCCAATAGATAAGACCATTTTACAATTTGGGCCCAAGTTAGAAGCAGAGCCTAAGGTGTAAATTATCGATAGTCCATATCTCGGAAACTATAAGAGATAATGCAATTTGGCAACCGGCAATGTAATTAGCATGCCGAATATTACTTGGAATGTGAATTGGAACGAAATCGCCAATAGATAAGACCATTTTACAATTTGGGCCCAAGTTAGCAGCAGAGCCTAAAGTGTAAATTATCGATAGTCCATATCTCGGAAACTATAAGAGATAATGCAATTTGGCAACCGGCAATGTAATTAGCATGCCGAATATTACTTGGAATGTGAATTGGAACGAAATCGCCAATAGATAAGACCATTTTACAATTTGGGCCCAAGTTAGAAGCAGAGCCTAAGGTGTAAATTATCGATAGTCCATATCTCGGAAACTATAAGAGATAATGCAATTTGGCAACCGGCAATGTAATTAGCATGCCGAATATTACTTGGAATGTGAATTGGAACGAAATCGCCAATAGGTAAGGCCATTTTACAATTTGGGCCCAAGTTAGAAGCAGAGTCTAAGGTGTAAATTATCGATAGTCCATATCTCGGAAACTATAAGAGATAATTCAATTTGGCAACCGGCAATGTAATTAGCATAACGAATATTACTTGGAATGTGAATTGGAACGAAATCGCCAATAGATAAGACCATTTTACAATTTGGGCCCAAGTTAGAAGCAGAGCCTAAGGTGTAAATTATCGATAGTCCATATCTCGGAAACTATAAGAGATAATGCAATTTGGCAACCGGCAATATAATTAGCATGCCGAATATAACTTGGAATGTGAATTGGAACGAAATCGCCAATAGATAAGACCATTTTACAATTTGGGCCCAAGTTAGAAGCAGAGCCTAAGGCGTAAATTATTGATAGTCCATATCTCGGAAACTATAAGAGATAATGCAATTTCGCAACCGGCAGTGTAATTAGCATGCCGAATATCACTTGGAATGTGAATTGTTACGAAATCGCCAATAGATAAGACCATTTTACAATTTGGGCTCAAGTTAGAAGCAGAGCCTAAGGTGTAAATTATCGATAGTCCATATCTCGGAAACTATAAGAGATAATGCAATTTGGCAACCGGCAATGTAATTAGCATGCCGAATATTACTTGGAATGTGAATTGGAACGAAATCGCCAATAGATAAGACCATTTTACAATTTGGGCCCAAGTTAGAAGCAGAGCCTAAGGTGTAAATTATCGATAGTCCATATCTCGGAAACTATAAGAGATAATGCAATTTCGCAACCGGCAATGTAATTAGCATGCCGAATATTACTTGGAGTGTGAATTGGAACGAAATCGCCAATAGATAAGACCATTTTACAATTTGGGCCCAAGTTAGAAGCAGAGCCTAAGGTGTAAATTATCGATAGTCCATATCTCGGAAACTATAAGAGATAATGCAATTTGGCAACCGGCAATGTAATTAGCATGCCGAATATTACTTGGAATGTGAATTGGAACGAAATCGCCAATAGATAAGACCATTTTACAATTTGGGCCCAAGTTAGAAGCAGAGCCTAAGGTGTAAATTATTGATAGTCCATATCTCGGAAACTATAAGAGATAATGCAATTTCGCAACCGGCAATGTAATTAGCATGCCGAATATCACTTGGAATGTGAATTGGGACGAAATCGCCAATAGATAAGACCATTTTACAATTTGGGCCCAAGTTAGAAGCAGAGCCTAAGGTGTAAATTATCGATAGTCCATATCTCGGAAACTATAAGAGATAATGCAATTTGGCAACCGGCAATGTAATTAGCATGCCGAATATTACTTGGAATGTGAATTGGAACGAAATCGCCAATAGATAAGACCATTTTACAATTTGGGCCCAAGTTAGCAGCAGAGCCTAAAGTGTAAATTATCGATAGTCCATATCTCGGAAACTATAAGAGATAATGCAATTTGGCAACCGGCAATGTAATTAGCATGCCGAATATTACTTGGAATGTGAATTGGAACGAAATCGCCAATAGATAAGACCATTTTACAATTTGGGCCCAAGTTAGAAGCAGAGCCTAAGGTGTAAATTATCGATAGTCCATATCTCGGAAACTATAAGAGATAATGCAATTTGGCAACCGGCAATGTAATTAGCATGCCGAATATTACTTGGAATGTGAATTGGAACGAAATCGCCAATAGATAAGACCATTTTACAATTTGAGCCCAAGTTATAAGCAGAGCCTATGGTGTAAATTATCGATAGTCCATATCTCGGAAACTATAAGAGATAATGCAATTTGGCAACCGGCAATGTAATTAGCATGCCGAATATTACTTGGAATGTGAATTGGAACGAAATCGCCAATAGATAAGACCATTTTACAATTTGGGCCCAAGTTAGAAGCAGAGCCTAAGGTGTAAATTATCGATAGTCCATATCTCGGAATCTATAAGAGTTAATGCAATTTGGCAACCGGCAATGTAATTAGCATGCCGAATATTACTTGGAATGTGAATTGGAACGAAATCGCCAATAGATAAGACCATTTTACAATTTGGGCCCAAGTTAGAAGCAGAGCCTAAGGTGTAAATTATCGATAGTCCATATCTCGGAAAATATAAGAGATAATGCAATTTGGCAAATGGCAATGTAATTAGCATGCCGAATATTACTTGAAATGTGAACGGGAACGAAATCGCCAATAGATAAGACCATTTTACAATTTGGGCCCAAGTTAGAAGCAGAGCCTAAGGTGTAAATTATCGATAGTCCATATCTCGGAAACTATAAGAGATAATGCAATTTGCCAACCGGCAATGTAATTAGCATGCCGAATATTACTTGGAATGTGAATTGGAACGAAATCGCCAATAGATAAGACCATTTTACAATTTGGGCCCAAGTTAGAAGCAGAGCCTAAGGTGTAAATTATCGATAGTCCATATCTCGGAAACTATAAAAGTTAATGCAATTTGGCAACCGGCAATGTAATTAGCATGCCGAATATTACTTGGAATGTGAATTGGAACGAAATCGCCAATAGATAAGACCATTTTACAATTTGGGCCCAAGTTAGAAGCAGAGCCTAAGGTGTAAATTATCGATAGTCCATATCTCGGAAACTATAAGAGATAATGCAATTTGGCAACCGGCAATGTAATTAGCATGCCGAATATTACTTGGAATGTGAATTGGAACGAAATCGCCAATAGATAAGACCATTTTACAATTTGGGCCCAAGTTAGAAGCAGAGCCTAAGGTGTAAATTAGCGATAGTCCATATCTCTGAAACTATAAGAGATAATGCAATTTCGCAAACGGCAATGTAATTAGCATGCCGAATATTACTTGGAATGTGAATTGGGACGAAATCGCCAATAGAGAAGACCATTTTACAATTTGGGCCCAAGTTAGAAGCAGAGCCTAAGGTGTAAATAATCGATAGTCCATATCTCGGAAACTATAAAAGTTAATGCAATTTGGCAACCGGCAATGTAATTAGCATGCCGAATATTACTTGGAATGTGAATTGGAACGAAATCGCCAATAGATAAGACCATTTTACAATTTGGGCCCAAGTTAGAAGCAGAGCCTAAGGTGTAAATTATCGATAGTCCATATCTCGGAAACTATAAGAGATAATGCAATTTGGCAACCGGCAATGTAATTAGCATGCCGAATATTACTTGGAATGTGAATTGGAACGAAATCGCCAATAGATAAGACCATTTTACAATTTGGGCCCAAGTTAGAAGCAGAGCCTAAGGTGTAAATTAGCGATAGTCCATATCTCTGAAACTATAAGAGATAATGCAATTTCGCAAACGGCAATGTAATTAGCATGCCGAATATTACTTGGAATGTGAATTGGGACGAAATCGCCAATAGAGAAGACCATTTTACAATTTGGGCCCAAGTTAGAAGCAGAGCCTAAGGTGTAAATTATCGATAGTCCATATCTCGGAAACTATAAGAGATAATGCAATTTGGCAACCGGCAATGTAATTAGCATGCCGAATATTACTTGGAATGTGAATTGGAACGAAATCGCCAATAGATAAGACCATTTTACAATTTGGGCCCAAGTTAGAAGCAGAGCCTAAGGTGTAAATTAGCGATAGTCCATATCTCTGAAACTATAAGAGATAATGCAATTTCGCAAACGGCAATGTAATTAGCATGCCGAATATTACTTGGAATGTGAATTGGGACGAAATCGCCAATAGAGAAGACCATTTTACAATTTGGGCCCAAGTTAGAAGCAGAGCCTAAGGTGTAAATAATCGATAGTCCATATCTCGGAAACTATAAAAGTTAATGCAATTTGGCAACCGGCAATGTAATTAGCATGCCGAATATTACTTGGAATGTGAATTGGAACGAAATCGCCAATAGATAAGACCATTTTACAATTTGGGCCCAAGTTAGAAGCAGAGCCTAAGGTGTAAATTATCGATAGTCCATATCTCGGAAACTATAAGAGATAATGCAATTTGGCAACCGGCAATGTAATTAGCATGCCGAATATTACTTGGAATGTGAATTGGAACGAAATCGCCAATAGATAAGACCATTTTACAATTTGGGCCCAAGTTAGAAGCAGAGCCTAAGGTGTAAATTAGCGATAGTCCATATCTCTGAAACTATAAGAGATAATGCAATTTCGCAAACGGCAATGTAATTAGCATGCCGAATATTACTTGGAATGTGAATTGGGACGAAATCGCCAATAGAGAAGACCATTTTACAATTTGGGCCCAAGTTAGAAGCAGAGCCTAAGGTGTAAATTATCGATAGTCCATATCTCGGAAACTATAATAGATAATGCAATTTGGCAACCGGCAATGTAATTAGCATGCCGAATATTACTTGGAATGTGAATTGGAACGAAATCGCCAATAGATAAGACCATTTTACAATTTGGGCCCAAGTTAGAAGCAGAGCCTAAGGTGTAAATTATCGATAGTCCATATCTCGGAAACTATAAGAGATAATGCAATTTGGCAACCGGCAATGTAATTAGCATGCCGAATATTACTTGGAATGTGAATTGGAACGAAATCGCCAATAGATAAGACCAGTTTACAATTTGGGCCCAAGTTAGAAGCAGAGCCTATGGTGTAAATTATCGATAGTCCATATCTCGGAAACTATAAGAGATAATGCAATTTGGCAACCGGCAATGTAATTAGCATGCCGAATATTACTTGGAATGTGAATTGGAACGTAATCGCCAATAGATAAGACCATTTTACAATTTGGGCCCAAGTTAGAAGCAGAGCCTAAGGTGTAAATTATCGATAGTCCATATCTCGGAAACTATAAGAGATAATGCAATTTGGCAACCGGCAATGTAATTAGCATGCCGAATATTACTTGGAATGTGAATTGGAACGAAATCGCCAATAGATAAGACCATTTTACAATTTGGGCCCAAGTTAGAAGCAGAGCCTAAGGTGTAAATTATCGATATTCCATATCTCGGAAACTATAAGAGATAATGCAATTTGGCAACCGGCAATGTAATTAGCATGCCGAATATTACTTGGAATGTGAATTGGAACGAAATCGCCAATAGATAAGGCCATTTTACAATTTGGGCCCAAGTTAGAAGCAGAGCCTAAGGTGTAAATTATCGATAGTCCATATCTCGGAAACTATAAGAGATAATTCAATTTGGCAACCGGCAATGTAATTAGCATGCCGAATATTACTTGGAATGTGAATTGGAACGAAATCGCCAATAGATAAGACCATTTTACAATTTGGGCCCAAGTTAGAAGCAGAGCCTAAGGTGTAAATTATCGATAGTCCATATCTCGGAAACTATAAGAGATAATGCAATTTGGCAACCGGCAATGT
This sequence comes from Rhynchophorus ferrugineus, assembly GCF_030347505.1. Taxonomy (NCBI): domain Eukaryota; kingdom Metazoa; phylum Arthropoda; class Insecta; order Coleoptera; family Curculionidae; genus Rhynchophorus; species Rhynchophorus ferrugineus. The sequence goes on along the minus strand of NW_027472981.1, from coordinate 70,236 downwards.
AATTAGCATGCCGAATACTACTTGGAATGTGAATTGGAACGAAATCGCCAATAGATAAGACCATTTTACAATTTGGGCCCAAGTTAGAAGCAGAGCCTATGGTGTAAATTATCGATAGTCCATATCTCGGAAACTATAAGAGATAATGCAATTTGGCAACCTGCAATGTAATTAGCATGCCGAATATTACTTGGAATGTGAATTGGAACGAAATCGCCAATAGATAAGACCATTTTACAATTTGGGCCCAAGTTAGAAGCAGAGCCTAAGGTGTAAATTATTGATAGTCCATATCTCGGAAACTATAAGAGTTAATGCAATTTGGCAACCGGCAATGTAATTAGCATGCCGAATATTACTTGGAATGTGAATTGGAACGAAATCGCCAATAGATAAGACCATTTTACAATTTGGGCCCAAGTTAGAAGCAGAGCCTAAGGTGTAAATTATCGATAGTCCATATCTCGGAAACTATAAGAGATAATGCAATTTGGCAACCGGCAATGTAATTAGCATGCCGAATATTACTTGGAATGTGAATTGGAACGAAATCGCCAATAGATAAGACCATTTTACAATTTGGGCCCAAGTTAGAAGCAGAGCCTAAGGTGTAAATTATCGATAGTCCATATCTCGGAAACTATAAGAGATAATTCAATTTGGCAACCGGCAATGTAATTAGCATGCCGAATATTACTTGGAATGTGAATTGGAACGAAATCGCCAATAGATAAGACCATTTTACAATTTGGGCCCAAGTTAGAAGCAGAGCCTAAGGTGTAAATTATCGATAGTCCATATCTCGAAAACTATAAGAGATAATGCAATTTGGCAACCGGCAATGTAATTAGCATGCCGAATATTACTTGGAATGTGAATTGGAACGAAATCGCCAATAGATAAGACCATTTTACAATTTGGGCCCAAGTTAGAAGCAGAGCCTAAGGTGTAAATTATCGATAGTCCATATCTCGGAAACTATAAGAGATAATGCAATTTGGCAACCGGCAATGTAATTAGCATGCCGAATACTACTTGGAATGTGAATTGGAACGAAATCGCCAATAGATAAGACCATTTTACAATTTGGGCCCAAGTTAGAAGCAGAGCCTATGGTGTAAATTATCGATAGTCCATATCTCGGAAACTATAAGAGATAATGCAATTTGGCAACCTGCAATGTAATTAGCATGCCGAATATTACTTGGAATGTGAATTGGAACGAAATCGCCAATAGATAAGACCATTTTCAATTTGGGCCCAAGTTAGAAGCAGAGCCTAAGGTGTAAATTATCGATAGTCCATATCTCGGAAACTATAAGAGTTAATGCAATTTGGCAACCGGCAATGTAATTAGCATGCCGAATATTACTTGGAATGTGAATTGGAACGAAATCGCCAATAGATAAGACCATTTTACAATTTGGGCCCAAGTTAGAAGCAGAGCCTAAGGTGTAAATTATCGATAGTCCATATCTCTGAAACTATAAGAGATAATGCAATTTCGCAAACGGCAATGTAATTAGCATGCCGAATATTACTTGGAATGTGAATTGGGACGAAATCGTCAATAGAGAAGACCATTTTACAATTTGGGCCCAAGTTAGAAGGAGAGCCTAAGGTGTAAATTATCGATAGTCCATATCTCGGAAACTATAAGAGATAATGCAATTTGGCATCCGGCAATGTAATTAGCATGCCGAATATTACTTGGAATGTGAATTGGAACGAAATCGCCAATAGATAGGACCATTTTACAATTTGGGCCCAAGTTAGAAGCAGAGCCTAAGGTGTAAATTATCGATAGTCCATATCTCGGAAACTATAAGAGATAATGCAATTTCGCAACCGGCAATGTAATTAGCATGCCGAATATTACTTGGAGTGTGAATTGGAACGAAATCGCCAATAGATAAGACCATTTTACAATTTGGGCCCAAGTTAGAAGCAGAGCCTAAGGTGTAAATTATCGATAGTCCATATCTCGGAAACTATAAGAGATAATGCAATTTGGCAACCGGCAATGTAATTAGCATGCCGAATATTACTTGGAATGTGAATTGGAACGAAATCGCCAATAGATAAGACCATTTTACAATTTGGGCCCAAGTTAGAAGCAGAGCCTAAGGTGTAAATTATCGATAGTCCATATCTCGGAAACTATAAGAGATAATGCAATTTGGCAACCGGCAATGTAATTAGCATGCCGAATATTACTTGGAATGTGAATTGGAACGAAATCGCCAATAGATAAGACCATTTTACAATTTGGGCCCAAGTTAGAAGCAGAACCTAAGGTGTAAATTATCGATAGTCCATATCTCGGAAACTATAAGAGATAATGCAATTTGGCAACCGGCAATGTAATTAGCATGCCGAATATTACTTGGAATGTGAATTGGAACGAAATCGCCAATAGATAAGACCATTTTACAATTTGGGCCCAAATTAGAAGCAGAGCCTAAGGTGTAAATTATTGATAGTCCTTATCTCGGAAACTATAAGAGATAATTCAATTTCGCAACTGGCAATGTAATTAGCATGCCGAATATCACTTGGAATGTGAATTGGGACGAAATCGCCAATAGATAAGACCATTTTACAATTTGGGCCCAAGTTAGAAGCAGAGCATAAGATGTAAATTATCGATAGTCCATATCTCGGAAACTATAAGAGATAATGCAATTTGGCAACCGGCAATATAATTAGCATGCCGAATATTACTTGGAATGTGAATTGGAACGAAATCGCCAATAGATAAGACCATTTTACAATTTGGGCCCAAGTTAGAAGCAGAGCCTAAGGTGTAAATTATCGATGGTCCATATCTCGGAAACTATAAGAGATAATGCAATTTGGCAACCGGCAATGTAATTAGCATGCCGAATATTACTTGGAATGTGAATTGGAACGAAATCGCCAATAGATAAGGCCATTTTACAATTTGGGCCCAAGTTAGAAGTAGAGCCTAAGGTGTAAATTATCGATAGTCCATATCTCGGAAACTATAAGAGATAATGCAATTTCGCAACCGGCAATGTAATTAGCATGCCGAATATTACTTGGAGTGTGAATTGGAACGAAATCGCCAATAGATAAGACCATTTTACAATTTGGGCCCAAGTTAGAAGCAGAGCCTAAGGTGTAAATTATCGATAGTCCATATCTCGGAAACTATAAGAGATAATGCAATTTGGCAACCGGCAATGTAATTAGCATGCCGAATATTACTTGGAATGTGAATTGGAACGAAATCGCCAATAGATAAGACCATTTTACAATTTGGGCCCAAGTTAGAAGCAGAGCCTAAGGTGTAAATTATCGATAGTCCATATCTCGGAAACTATAAGAGATAATGCAATTTGGCAACCGGCAATGTAATTAGCATGCCGAATATTACTTGGAATGTGAATTGGAACGATATCGCCAATAGATAAGACCATTTTACAATTTGGGCCCAAGTTAGAAGCAGAGCCTAAGGTGTAAATTATCGATAGTCCATATCTCGGAAACTATAAGAGATAATGCAATTTGGCAACCGGCAATGTAATTAGCATGCCGAATATTACTTGGAATGTGAATTGGAACGAAATCGCCAATAGATAAGACCATTTTACAATTTGGGCCCAAGTTAGAAGCAGAACCTAAGGTGTAAATTATCGATAGTCCATATCTCGGAAACTATAAGAGATAATGCAATTTGGCAACCGGCAATGTAATTAGCATGCCGAATATTACTTGGAATGTGAATTGGAACGAAATCGCCAATAGATAAGACCATTTTACAATTTGGGCCCAAATTAGAAGCAGAGCCTAAGGTGTAAATTATTGATAGTCCTTATCTCGGAAACTATAAGAGATAATGCAATTTCGCAACTGGCAATGTAATTAGCATGCCGAATATCACTTGGAATGTGAATTGGGACGAAATCGCCAATAGATAAGACCATTTTACAATTTGGGCCCAAGTTAGAAGCAGAGCATAAGATGTAAATTATCGATAGTCCATATCTCGGAAACTATAAGAGATAATGCAATTTGGCAACCGGCAATATAATTAGCATGCCGAATATTACTTGGAATGTGAATTGGAACGAAATCGCCAATAGATAAGACCATTTTACAATTTGGGCCCAAGTTAGAAGCAGAGCCTAAGGTGTAAATTATCGATGGTCCATATCTCGGAAACTATAAGAGATAATGCAATTTGGCAACCGGCAATGTAATTAGCATGCCGAATATTACTTGGAATGTGAATTGGAACGAAATCGCCAATAGATAAGACCATTTTACAATTTGGGCCCAAGTTAGAAGCAGAGCCTAAGGTGTAAATTATCGATAGTCCATATCTCGGAAACTATAAGAGATAATGCAATTTCGCAACCGGCAATGTAATTAGCATGCCGAATATTACTTGGAGTGTGAATTGGAACGAAATCGCCAATAGATAAGACCATTTTACAATTTGGGCCCAAGTTAGAAGCAGAGCCTAAGGTGTAAATTATCGATAGTCCATATCTCGGAAACTATAAGAGATAATGCAATTTGGCAACCGGCAATGTAATTAGCATGCCGAATATTACTTGGAATGTGAATTGGAACGAAATCGCCAATAGATAAGACCATTTTACATTTTGGGCCCAAGTTAGAAGCAGAGATTAAGGTGTAAATTATCGATAGTCCATATCTCGGAAACTATAAGAGATAATGCAATTTGGCAACCGGCAATGTAATTAGCATGCCGAATATTACTTGGAATGAGAATTGGAACGAAATCGCCAATAGATAAGACCATTTTACAATTTGGGCCCAAGTTAGAAGCAGAGCCTAAGGTGTAAATTATCGATAGTCCATATCTCGGAAACTATAAGAGATAATGCAATTTGGCAACCGGCAATGTAATTAGCATGCCGAATATTACTTGGAATGTGAATTGGAACGAAATCGCCAATAGATAAGACCATTTTACGATTTGGGCCCAAGTTAGAAGCAGAGCCTAAGGTGTAAATTATCGATAGTCCATATCTCGGAAACTATAAGAGATAATGCAATTTGGCAACCGGCAATGTAATTAGCATGCCGAATATTACTTGGAATGTGAATTGGAACGAAATCGCCAATAGATAAGACCATTTTACAATTTGGGCCCAAGTTAGAAGCAGAGCCTAAGGTGTAAATTATTGATAGTCCATATCTCGGAAACTATAAGAGATAATGCAATTTCCCAACCGGCAATGTAATTAGCATGCCGAATATTACTTGGAATGTGAATTGGAACGAAATCGCCAATAGATAAGACCATTTTACAATTTGGGCCCAAGTTAGAAGCAGAGCCTAAGGTGTAAATTATTGATAGTCCATATCTCGGAAACTATAAGAGATAATGCAATTTGGCAACCGGCAATGTAATTAGCATGCCGAATATTACTTGGAATGTGAATTGGAACGAAATCGCCAATAGATAAGACCATTTTACAATTTGGGCCCAAGTTAGAAGCAGAGCCTAAGGTGTAAATTATCGATAGTCCATATCTCGGAAACTATAAGAGATAATGCAATTTGGCAACCGGCAATGTAATTAGCATGCCGAATATTACTTGGAATGTGAATTGGAACGAAATCGCCAATAGATAAGACCATTTTACAATTTGGGCCCAAGTTAGAAGCAGAGCCTAAGGTGTAAATTATCGATAGTCCATATCTCGGAAACTATAAGAGATAATGCAATTTGGCAACCGGCAATGTAATTAGCATGCCGAATATTACTTGGAATGTGAATTGGAACGAAATCGCCAATAGATAAGACCATTTTACAATTTGGGCCCAAGTTAGAAGCAGAGCCTAAGGTGTAAATTATTGATAGTCCATATCTCGGAAACTATAAGAGATAATGGAATTTCGCAACCGGCAATGTAATTAGCATGCCGAATATCACTTGGAATGTGAATTGGGACGAAATCGCCAATAGATAAGACCATTTTACAATTTGGGCCCAAGTTAGAAGCAGAGCCTAAGGTGTAAATTATCGATAGTCCATATCTCGGAAACTATAAGAGATAATGCAATTTGGCAACCGGCAATGTAATTAGCATGCCGAATATTACTTGGAATGTGAATTGGAACGAAATCGATAATAGATAAGACCATTTTACAATTTGGGCCCAAGTTAGAAGCAGAGCCTAAAGTGTAAATTATCGATAGTCCATATCTCGGAAACTATAAGAGATAATGCAATTTGGCAACCGGCAATGTAATTAGCATGCCGAATATTACTTGGAATGTGAATTGGAACGAAATCGCCAATAGATAAGACCATTTTACAATTTGGGCCCAAGTTAGAAGCAGAGCCTAAGGTGTAAATTATCGATAGTCCATATCTCGGAAACTATAAGAGATAATGCAATTTGGCAACCGGCAATGTAATTAGCATGCCGAATATTACTTGGAATGTGAATTGGAACGAAATCGCCAATAGATAAGACCATTTTACAATTTGGGCCCAAGTTAGAAGCAGAGCCTAAGGTGTAAATTATCGATAGTCCATATCTCGGAAACTATAAAAGTTAATGCAATTTGGCAACCGGCAATGTAATTAGCATGCCGAATATTACTTGGAATGTGAATTGGAACGAAATCGCCAATAGATAAGACCATTTTACAATTTGGGCCCAAGTTAGAAGCAGAGCCTAAGGTGTAAATTATCGATAGTCCATATCTCGGAAACTATAAGAGATAATGCAATTTGGCAACCGGCAATGTAATTAGCATGCCGAATATTACTTGGAATGTGAATTGGAACGAAATCGCCAATAGATAAGACCATTTTACAATTTGGGCCCAAGTTAGAAGCAGAGCCTAAGGTGTAAATTATCGATAGTCCATATCTCTGAAACTATAAGAGATAATGCAATTTCGCAAACGGCAATGTAATTAGCATGCCGAATATTACTTGGAATGTGAATTGGGTCGAAATCGCCAATAGAGAAGACCATTTTACAATTTGGGCCCAAGTTAGAAGCAGAGCCTAAGGTGTAAATTATCGATAGTCCATATCTCGGAAACTATAATAGATAATGCAATTTGGCAACCGGCAATGTAATTAGCATGCCGAATATTACTTGGAATGTGAATTGGAACGAAATCGCCAATAGATAAGACCATTTTACAATTTGGGCCCAAGTTAGAAGCAGAGCCTAAGGTGTAAATTATCGATAGTCCATATCTCGGAAACTATAAGAGATAATGCAATTTGGCAACCGGCAATGTAATTAGCATGCCGAATATTACTTGGAATGTGAATTGGAACGAAATCGCCAATAGATAAGACCATTTTACAATTTGGGCCCAAGTTAGAAGCAGAGCCTAAGGTGTAAATTATCGATAGTCCATATCTCGGAAACTATAAGAGATAATGCAATTTGGCAACCGGCAATGTAATTAGCATGCCGAATATTACTTGGAATGTGAATTGGAACGAAATCGCCAATAGATAAGACCATTTTACAATTTGGGCCCAAGTTAGAAGCAGAGCCTAAGGTGTAAATTATCGATAGTCCATATCTCGGAAACTATAAAAGTTAATGCAATTTGGCAACCGGCAATGTAATTAGCATGCCGAATATTACTTGGAATGTGAATTGGAACGAAATCGCCAATAGATAAGACCATTTTACAATTTGGGCCCAAGTTAGAAGCAGAGCCTAAGGTGTAAATTATCGATAGTCCATATCTCGGAAACTATAAGAGATAATGCAATTTGGCAACCGGCAATGTAATTAGCATGCCGAATATTACTTGGAATGTGAATTGGAACGAAATCGCCAATAGATAAGACCATTTTACAATTTGGGCCCAAGTTAGAAGCAGAGCCTAAGGTGTAAATTATCGATAGTCCATATCTCTGAAACTATAAGAGATAATGCAATTTCGCAAACGGCAATGTAATTAGCATGCCGAATATTACTTGGAATGTGAATTGGGACGAAATCGCCAATAGAGAAGACCATTTTACAATTTGGGCCCAAGTTAGAAGCAGAGCCTAAGGTGTAAATTATCGATAGTCCATATCTCGGAAACTATAATAGATAATGCAATTTGGCAACCGGCAATGTAATTAGCATGCCGAATATTACTTGGAATGTGAATTGGAACGAAATCGCCAATAGATAAGACCATTTTACAATTTGGGCCCAAGTTAGAAGCAGAGCCTAAGGTGTAAATTATCGATAGTCCATATCTCGGAAACTATAAGAGATAATGCAATTTGGCAACCGGCAATGTAATTAGCATGCCGAATATTACTTGGAATGTGAATTGGAACGAAATCGCCAATAGATAAGACCATTTTACAATTTGGGCCCAAGTTAGAAGCAGAGCCTAAGGTGTAAATTATCGATAGTCCATATCTCGGAAACTATAATAGATAATGCAATTTGGCAACCGGCAATGTAATTAGCATGCCGAATATTACTTGGAATGTGAATTGGAACGAAATCGCCAATAGATAAGACCATTTTACAATTTGGGCCCAAGTTAGAAGCAGAGCCTAAGGTGTAAATTATCGATAGTCCATATCTCGGAAACTATAAGAGATAATGCAATTTGGCAACCGGCAATGTAATTAGCATGCCGAATATTACTTGGAATGTGAATTGGAACGAAATCGCCAATAGATAAGACCATTTTACAATTTGGGCCCAAGTTAGAAGCAGAGCCTAAGGTGTAAATTATCGATAGTCCATATCTCGGAAACTATAAGAGATAATGCAATTTGGCAACCGGCAATGTAATTAGCATGCCGAATATTACTTGGAATGTGAATTGGAACGAAATCGCCAATAGATAAGACCATTTTACAATTTGGGCCCAAGTTAGAAGCAGAGCCTAAGGTGTAAATTATCGATAGTCCATATCTCGGAAACTATAAGAGATAATGCAATTTGGCAACCGGCAATGTAATTAGCATGCCGAATATTACTTGGAATGTGAATTGGAACGAAATCGCCAATAGATAAGACCATTTTACAATTTGGGCCCAAGTTAGAAGCAGAGCCTAAGGTGTAAATTATCGATAGTCCATATCTCGGAAACTATAAGAGATAATGCAATTTGGCAACCGGCAATGTAATTAGCATGCCGAATATTACTTGGAATGTGAATTGGAACGAAATCGCCAATAGATAAGACCATTTTACAATTTGGGCCCAAGTTAGAAGCAGAGCCTAAGGTGTAAATTATCGATAGTCCATATCTCGGAAACTATAAGAGATAATGCAATTTGGCAACCGGCAATGTAATTAGCATGCCGAATATTACTTGGAATGTGAATTGGAACGAAATCGCCAATAGATAAGACCATTTTACAATTTGGGCCCAAGTTAGAAGCAGAGCCTAAGGTGTAAATTATTGGTAGTCCATATCTCGGAAACTATAAGAGATAATGCAATTTCGCAACCGGCAATGTAATTAGCATGCCGAATATCACTTGGAATGTGAATTGGGACGAAATCGCCAATAGATAAGACCATTTTACAATTTGGGCCCAAGTTAGAAGCAGAGCCTAAGGTGTAAATTATCGATAGTCCATATCTCGGAAACTATAAGAGATAATGCAATTTCGCAACCGGCAATGTAATTAGCATGCCGAATATCACTTGGAATGTGAATTGGGACGAAATCGCCAATAGATAAGACCATTTTACAATTTGGGCCCAAGTTAGAAGCAGAGCCTAAGGTGTAAATTATCGATAGTCCATATCTCGGAAACTATAAGAGATAATGCAATTTGGCAACCGGCAATGTAATTAGCATGCCGAATATTACTTGGAATGTGAATTGGAACGAAATCGCCAATAGATAAGACCATTTTACAATTTGGGCCCAAGTTAGAAGCAGAGCCTAAGGTGTAAATTATCGATAGTCCATATCTCGGAAACTATAAGAGATAATGCAATTTGGCAACCGGCAATGTAATTAGCATGCCGAATATTACTTGGAATGTGAATTGGAACGAAATCGCCAATAGGTAAGGCCATTTTACAATTTGGGCCCAAGTTAGAAGCAGAGTCTAAGGTGTAAATTATCGATAGTCCATATCTCGGAAACTATAAGAGATAATTCAATTTGGCAACCGGCAATGTAATTAGCATAACGAATATTACTTGGAATGTGAATTGGAACGAAATCGCCAATAGATAAGACCATTTTACAATTTGGGCCCAAGTTAGAAGCAGAGCCTAAGGTGTAAATTATCGATAGTCCATATCTCGGAAACTATAAGAGATAATGCAATTTGGCAACCGGCAATGTAATTAGCATGCCGAATATAACTTGGAATGTGAATTGGAACGAAATCGCCAATAGATAAGACCATTTTACAATTTGGGCCCAAGTTAGAAGCAGAGCCTAAGGTGTAAATTATTGATAGTCCATATCTCGGAAACTATAAGAGATAATGCAATTTCGCAACCGGCAGTGTAATTAGCATGCCGAATATCACTTGGAATGTGAATTGTTACGAAATCGCCAATAGATAAGACCATTTTACAATTTGGGCTCAAGTTAGAAGCAGAGCCTAAGGTGTAAATTATCGATAGTCCATATCTCGGAAACTATAAGAGATAATGCAATTTGGCAACCGGCAATGTAATTAGCATGCCGAATATTACTTGGAATGTGAATTGGAACGAAATCGCCAATAGATAAGACCATTTTACAATTTGGGCCCAAGTTAGAAGCAGAGCCTAAGGTGTAAATTATCGATAGTCCATATCTCGGAAACTATAAGAGATAATGCAATTTGGCAACCGGCAATGTAATTAGCATGCCGAATATTACTTGGAATGTGAATTGGAACGAAATTGCCAATAGATAAGACCATTTTACAATTTGGGCCCAAGTTAGAAGCAGAGCCTAAGGTGTAAATTATCGATAGTCCATATCTCGGAAACTATAAGAGATAATGCAATTTCGCAACCGGCAATGTAATTAGCATGCCGAATATTACTTGGAGTGTGAATTGGAACGAAATCGCCAATAGATAAGACCATTTTACAATTTGGGCCCAAGTTAGAAGGAGAGCCTAAGGTGTAAATTATCGATAGTCCATATCTCGGAAACTATAAGAGATAATGCAATTCGGCAACCGGCAATGTAATTAGCATGCCGAATATTACTTGGAATGTGAATTGGAACGAAATCGCCAATAGATAAGACCATTTTACAATTTGGGCCCAAGTTAGAAGCAGAGCCTAAGGTGTAAATTATTGATAGTCCATATCTCGGAAACTATAAGAGATAATGCAATTTCGCAACCGGCAATGTAATTAGCATGCCGAATATCACTTGGAATGTGAATTGGGACGAAATCGCCAATAGATAAGACCATTTTACAATTTGGGCCCAAGTTAGAAGCAGAGCCTAAGGTGTAAATTATCGATAGTCCATATCTCGGAAACTATAAGAGATAATGCAATTTGGCAACCGGCAATGTAATTAGCATGCCGAATATTACTTGGAATGTGAATTGGAACGAAATCGCCAATAGATAAGACCATTTTACAATTTGGGCCCAAGTTAGCAGCAGAGCCTAAAGTGTAAATTATCGATAGTCCATATCTCGGAAACTATAAGAGATAATGCAATTTGGCAACCGGCAATGTAATTAGCATGCCGAATATTACTTGGAATGTGAATTGGAACGAAATCGCCAATAGATAAGACCATTTTACAATTTGGGCCCAAGTTAGAAGCAGAGCCTAAGGTGTAAATTATCGATAGTCCATATCTCGGAAACTATAAGAGATAATGCAATTTGGCAACCGGCAATGTAATTAGCATGCCGAATATTACTTGGAATGTGAATTGGAACGAAATCGCCAATAGATAAGACCATTTTACAATTTGAGCCCAAGTTATAAGCAGAGCCTAAGGTGTAAATTATCGATAGTCCATATCTCGGAAACTATAAGAGATAATGCAATTTGGCAACCGGCAATGTAATTAGCATGCCGAATATTACTTGGAACGTGAATTGGAACGAAATCGCCAATAGATAAGACCATTTTACAATTTGGGCCCAAGTTAGAAGCAGAGCCTAAGGTGTAAATTATCGATAGTCCATATCTCGGAAACTATAAAAGTTAATGCAATTTGGCAACCGGCAATGTAATTAGCATGCCGAATATTACTTGGAATGTGAATTGGAACGAAATCGCCAATAGATAAGACCATTTTACAATTTGGGCCCAAGTTAGAAGCAGAGCCTAAGGTGTAAATTATCGATAGTCCATATCTCGGAAACTATAAGAGATAATGCAATTTGGCAACCGGCAATGTAATTAGCATGCCGAATATTACTTGGAATGTGAATTGGAACGAAATCGCCAATAGATAAGACCATTTTACAATTTGGGCCCAAGTTAGAAGCAGAGCCTAAGGTGTAAATTAGCGATAGTCCATATCTCTGAAACTATAAGAGATAATGCAATTTCGCAAACGGCAATGTAATTAGCATGCCGAATATTACTTGGAATGTGAATTGGGACGAAATCGCCAATAGAGAAGACCATTTTACAATTTGGGCCCAAGTTAGAAGCAGAGCCTAAGGTGTAAATAATCGATAGTCCATATCTCGGAAACTATAAAAGTTAATGCAATTTGGCAACCGGCAATGTAATTAGCATGCCGAATATTACTTGGAATGTGAATTGGAACGAAATCGCCAATAGATAAGACCATTTTACAATTTGGGCCCAAGTTAGAAGCAGAGCCTAAGGTGTAAATTATCGATAGTCCATATCTCGGAAACTATAAGAGATAATGCAATTTGGCAACCGGCAATGTAATTAGCATGCCGAATATTACTTGGAATGTGAATTGGAACGAAATCGCCAATAGATAAGACCATTTTACAATTTGGGCCCAAGTTAGAAGCAGAGCCTAAGGTGTAAATTAGCGATAGTCCATATCTCTGAAACTATAAGAGATAATGCAATTTCGCAAACGGCAATGTAATTAGCATGCCGAATATTACTTGGAATGTGAATTGGGACGAAATCGCCAATAGAGAAGACCATTTTACAATTTGGGCCCAAGTTAGAAGCAGAGCCTAAGGTGTAAATTATCGATAGTCCATATCTCGGAAACTATAATAGATAATGCAATTTGGCAACCGGCAATGTAATTAGCATGCCGAATATTACTTGGAATGTGAATTGGAACGAAATCGCCAATAGATAAGACCATTTTACAATTTGGGCCCAAGTTAGAAGCAGAGCCTAAGGTGTAAATTATCGATAGTCCATATCTCGGAAACTATAAGAGATAATGCAATTTCGCAACCGGCAATGTAATTAGCATGCCGAATATTACTTGGAGTGTGAATTGGAACGAAATCGCCAATAGATAAGACCATTTTACAATTTGGGCCCAAGTTAGAAGCAGAGCCTAAGGTGTAAATTATCGATAGTCCATATCTCGGAAACTATAAGAGATAATGCAATTTGGCAACCGGCAATGTAATTAGCATGCCGAATATTACTTGGAATGTGAATTGGAACGAAATCGCCAATAGATAAGACCATTTTGCAATTTGGGCCCAAGTTAGAAGCAGAGCCTAAGGTGTAAATTATCGATAGTCCATATCTCGGAAACTATAAGAGATAATGCAATTTGGCAACCGGCAATGTAATTAGCATGCCGAATATTACTTGGAATGTGAATTGGAACGAAATCGCCAATAGATAAGACCATTTTACAATTTGGGCCCAAGTTAGAAGCAGAGCCTAAGGTGTAAATTATCGATAGTCCATATCTCGGAAACTATAAGAGATAATGCAATTTGGCAACCGGCAATGTAATTAGCATGCCGAATATTACTTGGAATGTGAATTGGAACGAAATCGCCAATAGATAAGACCATTTTACAATTTGGGCCCAAGTTAGAAGCAGAGCCTAAGGTGTAAATTATCGATAGTCCATATCTCGGAAACTATAAGAGATAATGCAATTTGGCAACCGGCAATGTAATTAGCATGCCGAATATTACTTGGAATGTGAATTGGAACGAAATCGCCAATAGATAAGACCATTTTACAATTTGGGCCCAAGTTAGAAGCAGAGCCTAAGGTGTAAATTATTGATAGTCCATATCTCGGAAACTATAAGAGATAATGCAATTTCGCAACCGGCAATGTAATTAGCATGCCGAATATCACTTGGAATGTGAATTGGGACGAAATCGCCAATAGATAAGACCATTTTACAATTTGGGCCCAAGTTAGAAGCAGAGCCTAAGGTGTAAATTATCGATAGTCCATATCTCGGAAACTATAAGAGATAATGCAATTTCGCAACCGGCAATGTAATTAGCATGCCGAATATTACTTGGAGTGTGAATTGGAACGAAATCGCCAATAGATAAGACCATTTTACAATTTGGGCCCAAGTTAGAAGCAGAGCCTAAGGTGTAAATTATCGATAGTCCATATCTCGGAAACTATAAGAGATAATGCAATTTGGCAACCGGCAATGTAATTAGCATGCCGAATATTACTTGGAATGTGAATTGGAACGAAATCGCCAATAGATAAGACCATTTTACAATTTGGGCCCAAGTTAGAAGCAGAGCCTAAGGTGTAAATTATCGATAGTCCATATCTCGGAAACTATAAGAGATAATGCAATTTGGCAACCGGCAATGTAATTAGCATGCCGAATATTACTTGGAATGTGAATTGGAACGAAATCGCCAATAGATAAGACCATTTTACAATTTGGGCCCAAGTTAGAAGCAGAGCCTAAGGTGTAAATTATCGATAGTCCATATCTCGGAAACTATAAGAGATAATGCAATTTGGCAACCGGCAATGTAATTAGCATGCCGAATATTACTTGGATTGTGAATTGGAACGAAATCGCCAATAGATAAGACCATTTTACAATTTGGGCCCAAGTTAGAAGCAGAGCCTAAGGTGTAAATTATCGATAGTCCATATCTCGGAAACTATAAGAGATAATGCAATTTCGCAACCGGCAATGTAATTAGCATGCCGAATATTACTTGGAGTGTGAATTGGAACGAAATCGCCAATAGATAAGACCATTTTACAATTTGGGCCCAAGTTAGAAGCAGAGCCTAAGGTGTAAATTATCGATAGTCCATATCTCGGAAACTATAAGAGATAATGCAATTTGGCAACCGGCAATGTAATTAGCATGCCGAATATTACTTGGAATGTGAATTGGAACGAAATCGCCAATAGATAAGACCATTTTACAATTTGGGCCCAAGTTAGAAGCAGAGCCTAAGGTGTAAATTATCGATAGTCCATATCTCGGAAACTATAAGAGATAATGCAATTTGGCAACCGGCAATGTAATTAGCATGCCGAATATTACTTGGAATGTGAATTGGAACGAAATCGCCAATAGATAAGACCATTTTACATTTTGGGCCCAAGTTAGAAGCAGAGATTAAGGTGTAAATTATCGATAGTCCATATCTCGGAAACTATAAGAGATAATGCAATTTGGCAACCGGCAATGTAATTAGCATGCCGAATATTACTTGGAATGAGAATTGGAACGAAATCGCCAATAGATAAGACCATTTTACAATTTGGGCCCAAGTTAGAAGCAGAGCCTAAGGTGTAAATTATCGATAGTCCATATCTCGGAAACTATAGGAGATAATGCAATTTGGCAACCGGCAATGTAATTAGCATGCCGAATATTACTTGGAATGTAAATTGGAACGAAATCGCCAATAGATAAGACCATTTTACGATTTGGGCCCAAGTTAGAAGCAGAGCCTAAGGTGTAAATTATCGATAGTCCATATCTCGGAAACTATAAGAGATAATGCAATTTGGCAACCGGCAATGTAATTAGCATGCCGAATATTACTTGGAATGTGAATTGGAACGAAATCGCCAATAGATAAGACCATTTTACAATTTGGGCCCAAGTTAGAAGCAGAGCCTAAGGTGTAAATTATTGATAGTCCATATCTCGGAAACTATAAGAGATAATGCAATTTCCCAACCGGCAATGTAATTAGCATGCCGAATATTACTTGGAATGTGAATTGGAACGAAATCGCCAATAGATAAGACCATTTTACAATTTGGGCCCAAGTTAGAAGCAGAGCCTAAGGTGTAAATTATTGATAGTCCATATCTCGGAAACTATAAGAGATAATGCAATTTGGCAACCGGCAATGTAATTGGCATGCCGAATATTACTTGGAATGTGAATTGGAACGAAATCGCCAATAGATAAGACCATTTTACAATTTGGGCCCAAGTTAGAAGCAGAGCCTAAGGTGTAAATTATCGATAGTCCATATCTCGGAAACTATAAGAGATAATGCAATTTGGCAACCGGCAATGTAATTAGCATGCCGAATATTACTTGGAATGTGAATTGGAACGAAATCGCCAATAGATAAGACCATTTTACAATTTGGGCCCAAGTTAGAAGCAGAGCCTAAGGTGTAAATTATCGATAGTCCATATCTCGGAAACTATAAGAGATAATGCAATTTGGCAACCGGCAATGTAATTAGCATGCCGAATATTACTTGGAATGTGAATTGGAACGAAATCGCCAATAGATAAGACCATTTTACAATTTGGGCCCAAGTTAGAAGCAGAGCCTAAGGTGTAAATTATCGATAGTCCATATCTCGGAAACTATAAGAGATAATGCAATTTGGTAACCGGCAATGTAATTAGCATGCCGAATATTACTTGGAATGTGAATTGGAACTAAATCGCCAATAGATAAGACCATTTTACAATTTGGGCCCAAGTTAGAAGCAGAGCCTAAGGTGTAAATTAGCGATAGTCCATATCTCTGAAACTATAAGAGATAATGCAATTTCGCAAACGGCAATGTAATTAGCATGCCGAATATTACTTGGAATGTGAATTATGACGAAATCGCCAATAGAGAAGACCATTTTACAATTTGGGCCCAAGTTAGAAGCAGAGCCTAAGGTGTAAATAATCGATAGTCCATATCTCGGAAACTATAAAAGTTAATGCAATTTGGCAACCGGCAATGTAATTAGCATGCCGAATATTACTTGGAATGTGAATTGGAACGAAATCGCCAATAGATAAGACCATTTTACAATTTGGGCCCAAGTTAGAAGCAGAGCCTAAGGTGTAAATTATCGATAGTCCATATCTCGGAAACTATAAGAGATAATGCAATTTGGCAACCGGCAATGTAATTAGCATGCCGAATATTACTTGGAATGTGAATTGGAACGAAATCGCCAATAGATAAGACCATTTTACAATTTGGGCCCAAGTTAGAAGCAGAGCCTAAGGTGTAAATTAGCGATAGTCCATATCTCTGAAACTATAAGAGATAATGCAATTTCGCAAACGGCAATGTAATTAGCATGCCGAATATTACTTGGAATGTGAATTGGGACGAAATCGCCAATAGAGAAGACCATTTTACAATTTGGGCCCAAGTTAGAAGCAGAGCCTAAGGTGTAAATTATCGATAGTCCATATCTCGGAAACTATAATAGATAATGCAATTTGGCAACCGGCAATGTAATTAGCATGCCGAATATTACTTGGAATGTGAATTGAAACGAAATCGCCAATAGATAAGACCATTTTACAATTTGGGCCCAAGTTAGAAGCAGAGCCTAAGGTGTAAATTATCGATAGTCCATATCTCGGAAACTATAAGAGATAATGCAATTTCGCAACCGGCAATGTAATTAGCATGCCGAATATTACTTGGAGTGTGAATTGGAACGAAATCGCCAATAGATAAGACCATTTTACAATTTGGGCCCAAGTTAGAAGCAGAGCCTAAGGTGTAAATTATCGATAGTCCATATCTCGGAAACTATAAGAGATAATGCAATTTGGCAACCGGCAATGTAATTAGCATGCCGAATATTACTTGGAATGTGAATTGGAACGAAATCGCCAATAGATAAGACCATTTTGCAATTTGGGCCCAAGTTAGAAGCAGAGCCTAAGGTGTAAATTATCGATAGTCCATATCTCGGAAACTATAAGAGATAATGCAATTTGGCAACCGGCAATGTAATTAGCATGCCGAATATTACTTGGAATGTGAATTGGAACGAAATCGCCAATAGATAAGACCATTTTACAATTTGGGCCCAAGTTAGAAGCAGAGCCTAAGGTGTAAATTATCGATAGTCCATATCTCGGAAACTATAAGAGATAATGCAATTTGGCAACCGGCAATGTAATTAGCATGCCGAATATTACTTGGAATGTGAATTGGAACGAAATCGCCAATAGATAAGACCATTTTACAATTTGGGCCCAAGTTAGAAGCAGAGCCTAAGGTGTAAATTATCGATAGTCCATATCTCGGAAACTATAAGAGATAATGCAATTTGGCAACCGGCAATGTAATTAGCATGCCGAATATTACTTGGAATGTGAATTGGAACGAAATCGCCAATAGATAAGACCATTTTACAATTTGGGCCCAAGTTAGAAGCAGAGCCTAAGGTGTAAATTATTGATAGTCCATATCTCGGAAACTATAAGAGATAATGCAATTTCGCAACCGGCAATGTAATTAGCATGCCGAATATCACTTGGAATGTGAATTGGGACGAAATCGCCAATAGATAAGACCATTTTACAATTTGGGCCCAAGTTAGAAGCAGAGCCTAAGGTGTAAATTATCGATAGTCCATATCTCGGAAACTATAAGAGATAATGCAATTTCGCAACCGGCAATGTAATTAGCATGCCGAATATTACTTGGAGTGTGAATTGGAACGAAATCGCCAATAGATAAGACCATTTTACAATTTGGGCCCAAGTTAGAAGCAGAGCCTAAGGTGTAAATTATCGATAGTCCATATCTCGGAAACTATAAGAGATAATGCAATTTGGCAACCGGCAATGTAATTAGCATGCCGAATATTACTTGGAATGTGAATTGGAACGAAATCGCCAATAGATAAGACCATTTTACAATTTGGGCCCAAGTTAGAAGCAGAGCCTAAGGTGTAAATTATCGATAGTCCATATCTCGGAAACTATAAGAGATAATGCAATTTGGCAACCGGCAATGTAATTAGCATGCCGAATATTACTTGGAATGTGAATTGGAACGAAATCGCCAATAGATAAGACCATTTTACAATTTGGGCCCAAGTTAGAAGCAGAGCCTAAGGTGTAAATTATCGATAGTCCATATCTCGGAAACTATAAGAGATAATGCAATTTCGCAACCGGCAATGTAATTAGCATGCCGAATATTACTTGGAGTGTGAATTGGAACGAAATCGCCAATAGATAAGACCATTTTACAATTTGGGCCCAAGTTAGAAGCAGAGCCTAAGGTGTAAATTATCGATAGTCCATATCTCGGAAACTATAAGAGATAATGCAATTTGGCAACCGGCAATGTAATTAGCATGCCGAATATTACTTGGAATGTGAATTGGAACGAAATCGCCAATAGATAAGACCATTTTACAATTTGGGCCCAAGTTAGAAGCAGAGCCTAAGGTGTAAATTATCGATAGTCCATATCTCGGAAACTATAAGAGATAATGCAATTTGGCAACCGGCAATGTAATTAGCATGCCGAATATTACTTGGAATGTGAATTGGAACGAAATCGCCAATAGATAAGACCATTTTACATTTTGGGCCCAAGTTAGAAGCAGAGATTAAGGTGTAAATTATCGATAGTCCATATCTCGGAAACTATAAGAGATAATGCAATTTGGCAACCGGCAATGTAATTAGCATGCCGAATATTACTTGGAATGAGAATTGGAACGAAATCGCCAATAGATAAGACCATTTTACAATTTGGGCCCAAGTTAGAAGCAGAGCCTAAGGTGTAAATTATCGATAGTCCATATCTCGGAAACTATAAGAGATAATGCAATTTGGCAACCGGCAATGTAATTAGCATGCCGAATATTACTTGGAATGTAAATTGGAACGAAATCGCCAATAGATAAGACCATTTTACGATTTGGGCCCAAGTTAGAAGCAGAGCCTAAGGTGTAAATTATCGATAGTCCATATCTCGGAAACTATAAGAGATAATGCAATTTGGCAACCGGCAATGTAATTAGCATGCCGAATATTACTTGGAATGTGAATTGGAACGAAATCGCCAATAGATAAGACCATTTTACAATTTGGGCCCAAGTTAGAAGCAGAGCCTAAGGTGTAAATTATTGATAGTCCATATCTCGGAAACTATAAGAGATAATGCAATTTCCCAACCGGCAATGTAATTAGCATGCCGAATATTACTTGGAATGTGAATTGGAACGAAATCGCCAATAGATAAGACCATTTTACAATTTGGGCCCAAGTTAGAAGCAGAGCCTAAGGTGTAAATTATTGATAGTCCATATCTCGGAAACTATAAGAGATAATGCAATTTGGCAACCGGCAATGTAATTGGCATGCCGAATATTACTTGGAATGTGAATTGGAACGAAATCGCCAATAGATAAGACCATTTTACAATTTGGGCCCAAGTTAGAAGCAGAGCCTAAGGTGTAAATTATCGATAGTCCATATCTCGGAAACTATAAGAGATAATGCAATTTGGCAACCGGCAATGTAATTAGCATGCCGAATATTACTTGGAATGTGAATTGGAACGAAATCGCCAATAGATAAGACCATTTTACAATTTGGGCCCAAGTTAGAAGCAGAGCCTAAGGTGTAAATTATCGATAGTCCATATCTCGGAAACTATAAGAGATAATGCAATTTGGCAACCGGCAATGTAATTAGCATGCCGAATATTACTTGGAATGTGAGTTGGAACGAAATCGCCAATAGATAAGACCATTTTACAATTTGGGCCCAAGTTAGAAGCAGAGCCTAAGGTGTAAATTATTGATAGTCCATATCTCGGAAACTATAAGAGATAATGGAATTTCGCAACCGGCAATGTAATTAGCATGCCGAATATCACTTGGAATGTGAATTGGGACGAAATCGCCAATAGATAAGACCATTTTACAATTTGGGCCCAAGTTAGAAGCAGAGCCTAAGGTGTAAATTATCGATAGTCCATATCTCGGAAACTATAAGAGATAATGCAATTTGGCAACCGGCAATGTAATTAGCATGCCGAATATTACTTGGAATGTGAATTGGAACGAAATCGATAATAGATAAGACCATTTTACAATTTGGGCCCAAGTTAGAAGCAGAGCCTAAAGTGTAAATTATCGATAGTCCATATCTCGGAAACTATAAGAGATAATGCAATTTGGCAACCGGCAATGTAATTAGCATGCCGAATATTACTTGGAATGTGAATTGGAACGAAATCGCCAATAGATAAGACCATTTTACAATTTGGGCCCAAGTTAGAAGCAGAGCCTAAGGTGTAAATTATCGATAGTCCATATCTCGGAAACTATAAGAGATAATGCAATTTGGCAACCGGCAATGTAATTAGCATGCCGAATATTACTTGGAATGTGAATTGGAACGAAATCGCCAATAGATAAGACCATTTTACAATTTGGGCCCAAGTTAGAAGCAGAGCCTAAGGTGTAAATTATCGATAGTCCATATCTCGGAATCTATAAGAGTTAATGCAATTTGGCAACCGGCAATGTAATTAGCATGCCGAATATTACTTGGAATGTGAATTGGAACGAAATCGCCAATAGATAAGACCATTTTACAATTTGGGCCCAAGTTAGAAGCAGAGCCTAAGGTGTAAATTATCGATAGTCCATATCTCGGAAACTATAAGAGATAATGCAATTAGGCAACCGGCAATGTAATTAGCATGCCGAATATTACTTGGAATGTGAATTGGAACGAAATCGCCAATAGATAAGACCATTTTACAATTTGGGCCCAAGTTAGAAGCAGAGCCTAAGGTGTAAATTATCGATAGTCCATATCTCGGAAACTATAAGAGATAATGCAATTTGGCAACCGGCAATGTAATTAGCATGCCGAATATTACTTGGAATGTGAATTGGAACGAAATCGCCAATAGATAAGACCATTTTACAATTTGGGCCCAAGTTAGAAGCAGAGCCTAAGGTGTAAATTATCGATAGTCCATATCTCAGAAACTATAAAAGTTAATGCAATTTGGCAACCGGCAATGTAATTAGCATGCCGAATATTACTTGGAATGTGAATTGGGACGAAATCGCCAATAGATAAGACCATTTTACAATTTGGGCCCAAGTTAGAAGCAGAGCCTAAGGTGTAAATTATCGATAGTCCATATCTCAGAAACTATAAAAGTTAATGCAATTTGGCAACCGGCAATGTAATTAGCATGCCGAATATTACTTGGAATGTGAATTGGAACGAAATCGCCAATAGATAAGACCATTTTACAATTTGGGCCCAAGTTAGAAGCAGAGCCTAAGGTGTAAATTATCGATAGTCCATATCTCGGAAACTATAAGAGATAATGCAATTTCGCAAACGGCAATGTAATTAGCATGCCGAATATTACTTGGAATGTGAATTGGGACGAAATCGCCAATAGAGAAGACCATTTTACAATTTGGGCCCAAGTTAGAAGCAGAGCCTAAGGTGTAAATTATCGATAGTCCATATCTCGGAAACTATAATAGATAATGCAATTTGGCAACCGGCAATGTAATTAGCATGCCGAATATTACTTGGAATGTGAATTGGAACGAAATCGCCAATAGATAAGACCATTTTACAATTTGGGCCCAAGTTAGAAGCAGAGCCTAAGGTGTAAATTATCGATAGTCCATATCTCGGAAACTATAAGAGATAATGCAATTTGGCAACCGGCAATGTAATTAGCATGCCGAATATTACTTGGAATGTGAATTGGAACGAAATCGCCAATAGATAAGACCATTTTACAATTTGGGCCCAAGTTAGAAGCAGAGCCTAAGGTGTAAATTAGCGATAGTCCATATCTCTGAAACTATAAGAGATAATGCAATTTCGCAAACGGCAATGTAATTAGCATGCCGAATATTACTTGGAATGTGAATTGGGACGAAATCGCCAATAGAGAAGACCATTTTACAATTTGGGCCCAAGTTAGAAGCAGAGCCTAAGGTGTAAATTATCGATAGTCCATATCTCGGAAACTATAATAGATAATGCAATTTGGCAACCGGCAATGTAATTAGCATGCCGAATATTACTTGGAATGTGAATTGAAACGAAATCGCCAATAGATAAGACCATTTTACAATTTGGGCCCAAGTTAGAAGCAGAGCCTAAGGTGTAAATTATCGATAGTCCATATCTCGGAAACTATAAGAGATAATGCAATTTCGCAACCGGCAATGTAATTAGCATGCCGAATATTACTTGGAGTGTGAATTGGAACGAAATCGCCAATAGATAAGACCATTTTACAATTTGGGCCCAAGTTAGAAGCAGAGCCTAAGGTGTAAATTATCGATAGTCCATATCTCGGAAACTATAAGAGATAATGCAATTTGGCAACCGGCAATGTAATTAGCATGCCGAATATTACTTGGAATGTGAATTGGAACGAAATCGCCAATAGATAAGACCATTTTGCAATTTGGGCCCAAGTTAGAAGCAGAGCCTAAGGTGTAAATTATCGATAGTCCATATCTCGGAAACTATAAGAGATAATGCAATTTGGCAACCGGCAATGTAATTAGCATGCCGAATATTACTTGGAATGTGAATTGGAACGAAATCGCCAATAGATAAGACCATTTTACAATTTGGGCCCAAGTTAGAAGCAGAGCCTAAGGTGTAAATTATCGATAGTCCATATCTCGGAAACTATAAGAGATAATGCAATTTGGCAACCGGCAATGTAATTAGCATGCCGAATATTACTTGGAATGTGAATTGGAACGAAATCGCCAATAGATAAGACCATTTTACAATTTGGGCCCAAGTTAGAAGCAGAGCCTAAGGTGTAAATTATCGATAGTCCATATCTCGGAAACTATAAGAGATAATGCAATTTGGCAACCGGCAATGTAATTAGCATGCCGAATATTACTTGGAATGTGAATTGGAACGAAATCGCCAATAGATAAGACCATTTTACAATTTGGGCCCAAGTTAGAAGCAGAGCCTAAGGTGTAAATTATTGATAGTCCATATCTCGGAAACTATAAGAGATAATGCAATTTCGCAACCGGCAATGTAATTAGCATGCCGAATATCACTTGGAATGTGAATTGGGACGAAATCGCCAATAGATAAGACCATTTTACAATTTGGGTCCAAGTTAGAAGCAGAGCCTAAGGTGTAAATTATCGATAGTCCATATCTCGGAAACTATAAGAGATAATGCAATTTCGCAACCGGCAATGTAATTAGCATGCCGAATATTACTTGGAGTGTGAATTGGAACGAAATCGCCAATAGATAAGACCATTTTACAATTTGGGCCCAAGTTAGAAGCAGAGCCTAAGGTGTAAATTATCGATAGTCCATATCTCGGAAACTATAAGAGATAATGCAATTTGGCAACCGGCAATGTAATTAGCATGCCGAATATTACTTGGAATGTGAATTGGAACGAAATCGCCAATAGATAAGACCATTTTACAATTTGGGCCCAAGTTAGAAGCAGAGCCTAAGGTGTAAATTATCGATAGTCCATATCTCGGAAACTATAAGAGATAATGCAATTTGGCAACCGGCAATGTAATTAGCATGCCGAATATTACTTGGAATGTGAATTGGAACGAAATCGCCAATAGATAAGACCATTTTACAATTTGGGCCCAAGTTAGAAGCAGAGCCTAAGGTGTAAATTATCGATAGTCCATATCTCGGAAACTATAAGAGATAATGCAATTTCGCAACCGGCAATGTAATTAGCATGCCGAATATTACTTGGAGTGTGAATTGGAACGAAATCGCCAATAGATAAGACCATTTTACAATTTGGGCCCAAGTTAGAAGCAGAGCCTAAGGTGTAAATTATCGATAGTCCATATCTCGGAAACTATAAGAGATAATGCAATTTGGCAACCGGCAATGTAATTAGCATGCCGAATATTACTTGGAATGTGAATTGGAACGAAATCGCCAATAGATAAGACCATTTTACAATTTGGGCCCAAGTTAGAAGCAGAGCCTAAGGTGTAAATTATCGATAGTCCATATCTCGGAAACTATAAGAGATAATGCAATTTGGCAACCGGCAATGTAATTAGCATGCCGAATATTACTTGGAATGTGAATTGGAACGAAATCGCCAATAGATAAGACCATTTTACATTTTGGGCCCAAGTTAGAAGCAGAGATTAAGGTGTAAATTATCGATAGTCCATATCTCGGAAACTATAAGAGATAATGCAATTTGGCAACCGGCAATGTAATTAGCATGCCGAATATTACTTGGAATGAGAATTGGAACGAAATCGCCAATAGATAAGACCATTTTACAATTTGGGCCCAAGTTAGAAGCAGAGCCTAAGGTGTAAATTATCGATAGTCCATATCTCGGAAACTATAAGAGATAATGCAATTTGGCAACCGGCAATGTAATTAGCATGCCGAATATTACTTGGAATGTAAATTGGAACGAAATCGCCAATAGATAAGACCATTTTACGATTTGGGCCCAAGTTAGAAGCAGAGCCTAAGGTGTAAATTATCGATAGTCCATATCTCGGAAACTATAAGAGATAATGCAATTTGGCAACCGGCAATGTAATTAGCATGCCGAATATTACTTGGAATGTGAATTGGAACGAAATCGCCAATAGATAAGACCATTTTACAATTTGGGCCCAAGTTAGAAGCAGAGCCTAAGGTGTAAATTATTGATAGTCCATATCTCGGAAACTATAAGAGATAATGCAATTTCCCAACCGGCAATGTAATTAGCATGCCGAATATTACTTGGAATGTGAATTGGAACGAAATCGCCAATAGATAAGACCATTTTACAATTTGGGCCCAAGTTAGAAGCAGAGCCTAAGGTGTAAATTATTGATAGTCCATATCTCGGAAACTATAAGAGATAATGCAATTTGGCAACCGGCAATGTAATTGGCATGCCGAATATTACTTGGAATGTGAATTGGAACGAAATCGCCAATAGATAAGACCATTTTACAATTTGGGCCCAAGTTAGAAGCAGAGCCTAAGGTGTAAATTATCGATAGTCCATATCTCGGAAACTATAAGAGATAATGCAATTTGGCAACCGGCAATGTAATTAGCATGCCGAATATTACTTGGAATGTGAATTGGAACGAAATCGCCAATAGATAAGACCATTTTACAATTTGGGCCCAAGTTAGAAGCAGAGCCTAAGGTGTAAATTATCGATAGTCCATATCTCGGAAACTATAAGAGATAATGCAATTTGGCAACCGGCAATGTAATTAGCATGCCGAATATTACTTGGAATGTGAGTTGGAACGAAATCGCCAATAGATAAGACCATTTTACAATTTGGGCCCAAGTTAGAAGCAGAGCCTAAGGTGTAAATTATTGATAGTCCATATCTCGGAAACTATAAGAGATAATGGAATTTCGCAACCGGCAATGTAATTAGCATGCCGAATATCACTTGGAATGTGAATTGGGACGAAATCGCCAATAGATAAGACCATTTTACAATTTGGGCCCAAGTTAGAAGCAGAGCCTAAGGTGTAAATTATCGATAGTCCATATCTCGGAAACTATAAGAGATAATGCAATTTGGCAACCGGCAATGTAATTAGCATGCCGAATATTACTTGGAATGTGAATTGGAACGAAATCGATAATAGATAAGACCATTTTACAATTTGGGCCCAAGTTAGAAGCAGAGCCTAAAGTGTAAATTATCGATAGTCCATATCTCGGAAACTATAAGAGATAATGCAATTTGGCAACCGGCAATGTAATTAGCATGCCGAATATTACTTGGAATGTGAATTGGAACGAAATCGCCAATAGATAAGACCATTTTACAATTTGGGCCCAAGTTAGAAGCAGAGCCTAAGGTGTAAATTATCGATAGTCCATATCTCGGAAACTATAAGAGATAATGCAATTTGGCAACCGGCAATGTAATTAGCATGCCGAATATTACTTGGAATGTGAATTGGAACGAAATCGCCAATAGATAAGACCATTTTACAATTTGGGCTCAAGTTAGAAGCAGAGCCTAAGGTGTAAATTATCGATAGTCCATATCTCGGAAACTATAAGAGATAATGCAATTTGGCAACCGGCAATGTAATTAGCATGCCGAATATTACTTGGAATGTGAATTGGAACGAAATCGCCAATAGATAAGACCATTTTACAATTTGGGCCCAAGTTAGAAGCAGAGCCTAAGGTGTAAATTATCGATAGTCCATATCTCGGAAACTATAAGAGATAATGCAATTTGGCAACCGGCAATGTAATTAGCATGCCGAATATTACTTGGAATGTGAATTGGAACGAAATCGCCAATAGATAAGACCATTTTACAATTTGGGCCCAAGTTAGAAGCAGAGCCTAAGGTGTAAATTATCGATAGTCCATATCTCGGAAACTATAAGAGATAATGCAATTTGGCAACCGGCAATATAATTAGCATGCCGAATATAACTTGGAATGTGAATTGGAACGAAATCGCCAATAGATAAGACCATTTTACAATTTGGGCCCAAGTTAGAAGCAGAGCCTAAGGCGTAAATTATTGATAGTCCATATCTCGGAAACTATAAGAGATAATGCAATTTCGCAACCGGCAGTGTAATTAGCATGCCGAATATCACTTGGAATGTGAATTGTTACGAAATCGCCAATAGATAAGACCATTTTACAATTTGGGCTCAAGTTAGAAGCAGAGCCTAAGGTGTAAATTATCGATAGTCCATATCTCGGAAACTATAAGAGATAATGCAATTTGGCAACCGGCAATGTAATTAGCATGCCGAATATTACTTGGAATGTGAATTGGAACGAAATCGCCAATAGATAAGACCATTTTACAATTTGGGCCCAAGTTAGAAGCAGAGCCTAAGGTGTAAATTATCGATAGTCCATATCTCGGAAACTATAAGAGATAATGCAATTTCGCAACCGGCAATGTAATTAGCATGCCGAATATTACTTGGAGTGTGAATTGGAACGAAATCGCCAATAGATAAGACCATTTTACAATTTGGGCCCAAGTTAGAAGCAGAGCCTAAGGTGTAAATTATCGATAGTCCATATCTCGGAAACTATAAGAGATAATGCAATTTGGCAACCGGCAATGTAATTAGCATGCCGAATATTACTTGGAATGTGAATTGGAACGAAATCGCCAATAGATAAGACCATTTTACAATTTGGGCCCAAGTTAGAAGCAGAGCCTAAGGTGTAAATTATTGATAGTCCATATCTCGGAAACTATAAGAGATAATGCAATTTCGCAACCGGCAATGTAATTAGCATGCCGAATATCACTTGGAATGTGAATTGGGACGAAATCGCCAATAGATAAGACCATTTTACAATTTGGGCCCAAGTTAGAAGCAGAGCCTAAGGTGTAAATTATCGATAGTCCATATCTCGGAAACTATAAGAGATAATGCAATTTGGCAACCGGCAATGTAATTAGCATGCCGAATATTACTTGGAATGTGAATTGGAACGAAATCGCCAATAGATAAGACCATTTTACAATTTGGGCCCAAGTTAGCAGCAGAGCCTAAAGTGTAAATTATCGATAGTCCATATCTCGGAAACTATAAGAGATAATGCAATTTGGCAACCGGCAATGTAATTAGCATGCCGAATATTACTTGGAATGTGAATTGGAACGAAATCGCCAATAGATAAGACCATTTTACAATTTGGGCCCAAGTTAGAAGCAGAGCCTAAGGTGTAAATTATCGATAGTCCATATCTCGGAAACTATAAGAGATAATGCAATTTGGCAACCGGCAATGTAATTAGCATGCCGAATATTACTTGGAATGTGAATTGGAACGAAATCGCCAATAGATAAGACCATTTTACAATTTGAGCCCAAGTTATAAGCAGAGCCTATGGTGTAAATTATCGATAGTCCATATCTCGGAAACTATAAGAGATAATGCAATTTGGCAACCGGCAATGTAATTAGCATGCCGAATATTACTTGGAATGTGAATTGGAACGAAATCGCCAATAGATAAGACCATTTTACAATTTGGGCCCAAGTTAGAAGCAGAGCCTAAGGTGTAAATTATCGATAGTCCATATCTCGGAATCTATAAGAGTTAATGCAATTTGGCAACCGGCAATGTAATTAGCATGCCGAATATTACTTGGAATGTGAATTGGAACGAAATCGCCAATAGATAAGACCATTTTACAATTTGGGCCCAAGTTAGAAGCAGAGCCTAAGGTGTAAATTATCGATAGTCCATATCTCGGAAAATATAAGAGATAATGCAATTTGGCAAATGGCAATGTAATTAGCATGCCGAATATTACTTGAAATGTGAACGGGAACGAAATCGCCAATAGATAAGACCATTTTACAATTTGGGCCCAAGTTAGAAGCAGAGCCTAAGGTGTAAATTATCGATAGTCCATATCTCGGAAACTATAAGAGATAATGCAATTTGCCAACCGGCAATGTAATTAGCATGCCGAATATTACTTGGAATGTGAATTGGAACGAAATCGCCAATAGATAAGACCATTTTACAATTTGGGCCCAAGTTAGAAGCAGAGCCTAAGGTGTAAATTATCGATAGTCCATATCTCGGAAACTATAAAAGTTAATGCAATTTGGCAACCGGCAATGTAATTAGCATGCCGAATATTACTTGGAATGTGAATTGGAACGAAATCGCCAATAGATAAGACCATTTTACAATTTGGGCCCAAGTTAGAAGCAGAGCCTAAGGTGTAAATTATCGATAGTCCATATCTCGGAAACTATAAGAGATAATGCAATTTGGCAACCGGCAATGTAATTAGCATGCCGAATATTACTTGGAATGTGAATTGGAACGAAATCGCCAATAGATAAGACCATTTTACAATTTGGGCCCAAGTTAGAAGCAGAGCCTAAGGTGTAAATTAGCGATAGTCCATATCTCTGAAACTATAAGAGATAATGCAATTTCGCAAACGGCAATGTAATTAGCATGCCGAATATTACTTGGAATGTGAATTGGGACGAAATCGCCAATAGAGAAGACCATTTTACAATTTGGGCCCAAGTTAGAAGCAGAGCCTAAGGTGTAAATAATCGATAGTCCATATCTCGGAAACTATAAAAGTTAATGCAATTTGGCAACCGGCAATGTAATTAGCATGCCGAATATTACTTGGAATGTGAATTGGAACGAAATCGCCAATAGATAAGACCATTTTACAATTTGGGCCCAAGTTAGAAGCAGAGCCTAAGGTGTAAATTATCGATAGTCCATATCTCGGAAACTATAAGAGATAATGCAATTTGGCAACCGGCAATGTAATTAGCATGCCGAATATTACTTGGAATGTGAATTGGAACGAAATCGCCAATAGATAAGACCATTTTACAATTTGGGCCCAAGTTAGAAGCAGAGCCTAAGGTGTAAATTAGCGATAGTCCATATCTCTGAAACTATAAGAGATAATGCAATTTCGCAAACGGCAATGTAATTAGCATGCCGAATATTACTTGGAATGTGAATTGGGACGAAATCGCCAATAGAGAAGACCATTTTACAATTTGGGCCCAAGTTAGAAGCAGAGCCTAAGGTGTAAATTATCGATAGTCCATATCTCGGAAACTATAAGAGATAATGCAATTTGGCAACCGGCAATGTAATTAGCATGCCGAATATTACTTGGAATGTGAATTGGAACGAAATCGCCAATAGATAAGACCATTTTACAATTTGGGCCCAAGTTAGAAGCAGAGCCTAAGGTGTAAATTAGCGATAGTCCATATCTCTGAAACTATAAGAGATAATGCAATTTCGCAAACGGCAATGTAATTAGCATGCCGAATATTACTTGGAATGTGAATTGGGACGAAATCGCCAATAGAGAAGACCATTTTACAATTTGGGCCCAAGTTAGAAGCAGAGCCTAAGGTGTAAATAATCGATAGTCCATATCTCGGAAACTATAAAAGTTAATGCAATTTGGCAACCGGCAATGTAATTAGCATGCCGAATATTACTTGGAATGTGAATTGGAACGAAATCGCCAATAGATAAGACCATTTTACAATTTGGGCCCAAGTTAGAAGCAGAGCCTAAGGTGTAAATTATCGATAGTCCATATCTCGGAAACTATAAGAGATAATGCAATTTGGCAACCGGCAATGTAATTAGCATGCCGAATATTACTTGGAATGTGAATTGGAACGAAATCGCCAATAGATAAGACCATTTTACAATTTGGGCCCAAGTTAGAAGCAGAGCCTAAGGTGTAAATTAGCGATAGTCCATATCTCTGAAACTATAAGAGATAATGCAATTTCGCAAACGGCAATGTAATTAGCATGCCGAATATTACTTGGAATGTGAATTGGGACGAAATCGCCAATAGAGAAGACCATTTTACAATTTGGGCCCAAGTTAGAAGCAGAGCCTAAGGTGTAAATTATCGATAGTCCATATCTCGGAAACTATAATAGATAATGCAATTTGGCAACCGGCAATGTAATTAGCATGCCGAATATTACTTGGAATGTGAATTGGAACGAAATCGCCAATAGATAAGACCATTTTACAATTTGGGCCCAAGTTAGAAGCAGAGCCTAAGGTGTAAATTATCGATAGTCCATATCTCGGAAACTATAAGAGATAATGCAATTTGGCAACCGGCAATGTAATTAGCATGCCGAATATTACTTGGAATGTGAATTGGAACGAAATCGCCAATAGATAAGACCAGTTTACAATTTGGGCCCAAGTTAGAAGCAGAGCCTATGGTGTAAATTATCGATAGTCCATATCTCGGAAACTATAAGAGATAATGCAATTTGGCAACCGGCAATGTAATTAGCATGCCGAATATTACTTGGAATGTGAATTGGAACGTAATCGCCAATAGATAAGACCATTTTACAATTTGGGCCCAAGTTAGAAGCAGAGCCTAAGGTGTAAATTATCGATAGTCCATATCTCGGAAACTATAAGAGATAATGCAATTTGGCAACCGGCAATGTAATTAGCATGCCGAATATTACTTGGAATGTGAATTGGAACGAAATCGCCAATAGATAAGACCATTTTACAATTTGGGCCCAAGTTAGAAGCAGAGCCTAAGGTGTAAATTATCGATATTCCATATCTCGGAAACTATAAGAGATAATGCAATTTGGCAACCGGCAATGTAATTAGCATGCCGAATATTACTTGGAATGTGAATTGGAACGAAATCGCCAATAGATAAGGCCATTTTACAATTTGGGCCCAAGTTAGAAGCAGAGCCTAAGGTGTAAATTATCGATAGTCCATATCTCGGAAACTATAAGAGATAATTCAATTTGGCAACCGGCAATGTAATTAGCATGCCGAATATTACTTGGAATGTGAATTGGAACGAAATCGCCAATAGATAAGACCATTTTACAATTTGGGCCCAAGTTAGAAGCAGAGCCTAAGGTGTAAATTATCGATAGTCCATATCTCGGAAACTATAAGAGATAATGCAATTTGGCAACCGGCAATGTAATTAGCATGCCGAATACTACTTGGAATGTGAATTGGAACGAAATCGCCAATAGATAAGACCATTTTACAATTTGGGCCCAAGTTAGAAGCAGAGCCTATGGTGTAAATTATCGATAGTCCATATCTCGGAAACTATAAGAGATAATGCAATTTGGCAACCTGCAATGTAATTAGCATGCCGAATATTACTTGGAATGTGAATTGGAACGAAATCGCCAATAGATAAGACCATTTTACAATTTGGGCCCAAGTTAGAAGCAGAGCCTAAGGTGTAAATTATTGATAGTCCATATCTCGGAAACTATAAGAGTTAATGCAATTTGGCAACCGGCAATGTAATTAGCATGCCGAATATTACTTGGAATGTGAATTGGAACGAAATCGCCAATAGATAAGACCATTTTACAATTTGGGCCCAAGTTAGAAGCAGAGCCTAAGGTGTAAATTATCGATAGTCCATATCTCGGAAACTATAAGAGATAATGCAATTTGGCAACCGGCAATGTAATTAGCATGCCGAATATTACTTGGAATGTGAATTGGAACGAAATCGCCAATAGATAAGACCATTTTACAATTTGGGCCCAAGTTAGAAGCAGAGCCTAAGGTGTAAATTATCGATAGTCCATATCTCGGAAACTATAAGAGATAATTCAATTTGGCAACCGGCAATGTAATTAGCATGCCGAATATTACTTGGAATGTGAATTGGAACGAAATCGCCAATAGATAAGACCATTTTACAATTTGGGCCCAAGTTAGAAGCAGAGCCTAAGGTGTAAATTATCGATAGTCCATATCTCGAAAACTATAAGAGATAATGCAATTTGGCAACCGGCAATGTAATTAGCATGCCGAATATTACTTGGAATGTGAATTGGAACGAAATCGCCAATAGATAAGACCATTTTACAATTTGGGCCCAAGTTAGAAGCAGAGCCTAAGGTGTAAATTATCGATAGTCCATATCTCGGAAACTATAAGAGATAATGCAATTTGGCAACCGGCAATGTAATTAGCATGCCGAATACTACTTGGAATGTGAATTGGAACGAAATCGCCAATAGATAAGACCATTTTACAATTTGGGCCCAAGTTAGAAGCAGAGCCTATGGTGTAAATTATCGATAGTCCATATCTCGGAAACTATAAGAGATAATGCAATTTGGCAACCTGCAATGTAATTAGCATGCCGAATATTACTTGGAATGTGAATTGGAACGAAATCGCCAATAGATAAGACCATTTTCAATTTGGGCCCAAGTTAGAAGCAGAGCCTAAGGTGTAAATTATCGATAGTCCATATCTCGGAAACTATAAGAGTTAATGCAATTTGGCAACCGGCAATGTAATTAGCATGCCGAATATTACTTGGAATGTGAATTGGAACGAAATCGCCAATAGATAAGACCATTTTACAATTTGGGCCCAAGTTAGAAGCAGAGCCTAAGGTGTAAATTATCGATAGTCCATATCTCTGAAACTATAAGAGATAATGCAATTTCGCAAACGGCAATGTAATTAGCATGCCGAATATTACTTGGAATGTGAATTGGGACGAAATCGTCAATAGAGAAGACCATTTTACAATTTGGGCCCAAGTTAGAAGCAGAGCCTAAGGTGTAAATTATCGATAGTCCATATCTCGGAAACTATAAGAGATAATGCAATTTGGCATCCGGCAATGTAATTAGCATGCCGAATATTACTTGGAATGTGAATTGGAACGAAATCGCCAATAGATAGGACCATTTTACAATTTGGGCCCAAGTTAGAAGCAGAGCCTAAGGTGTAAATTATCGATAGTCCATATCTCGGAAACTATAAGAGATAATGCAATTTCGCAACCGGCAATGTAATTAGCATGCCGAATATTACTTGGAGTGTGAATTGGAACGAAATCGCCAATAGATAAGACCATTTTACAATTTGGGCCCAAGTTAGAAGCAGAGCCTAAGGTGTAAATTATCGATAGTCCATATCTCGGAAACTATAAGAGATAATGCAATTTGGCAACCGGCAATGTAATTAGCATGCCGAATATTACTTGGAATGTGAATTGGAACGAAATCGCCAATAGATAAGACCATTTTACAATTTGGGCCCAAGTTAGAAGCAGAGCCTAAGGTGTAAATTATCGATAGTCCATATCTCGGAAACTATAAGAGATAATGCAATTTGGCAACCGGCAATGTAATTAGCATGCCGAATATTACTTGGAATGTGAATTGGAACGAAATCGCCAATAGATAAGACCATTTTACAATTTGGGCCCAAGTTAGAAGCAGAACCTAAGGTGTAAATTATCGATAGTCCATATCTCGGAAACTATAAGAGATAATGCAATTTGGCAACCGGCAATGTAATTAGCATGCCGAATATTACTTGGAATGTGAATTGGAACGAAATCGCCAATAGATAAGACCATTTTACAATTTGGGCCCAAATTAGAAGCAGAGCCTAAGGTGTAAATTATTGATAGTCCTTATCTCGGAAACTATAAGAGATAATTCAATTTCGCAACTGGCAATGTAATTAGCATGCCGAATATCACTTGGAATGTGAATTGGGACGAAATCGCCAATAGATAAGACCATTTTACAATTTGGGCCCAAGTTAGAAGCAGAGCATAAGATGTAAATTATCGATAGTCCATATCTCGGAAACTATAAGAGATAATGCAATTTGGCAACCGGCAATATAATTAGCATGCCGAATATTACTTGGAATGTGAATTGGAACGAAATCGCCAATAGATAAGACCATTTTACAATTTGGGCCCAAGTTAGAAGCAGAGCCTAAGGTGTAAATTATCGATGGTCCATATCTCGGAAACTATAAGAGATAATGCAATTTGGCAACCGGCAATGTAATTAGCATGCCGAATATTACTTGGAATGTGAATTGGAACGAAATCGCCAATAGATAAGGCCATTTTACAATTTGGGCCCAAGTTAGAAGTAGAGCCTAAGGTGTAAATTATCGATAGTCCATATCTCGGAAACTATAAGAGATAATGCAATTTCGCAACCGGCAATGTAATTAGCATGCCGAATATTACTTGGAGTGTGAATTGGAACGAAATCGCCAATAGATAAGACCATTTTACAATTTGGGCCCAAGTTAGAAGCAGAGCCTAAGGTGTAAATTATCGATAGTCCATATCTCGGAAACTATAAGAGATAATGCAATTTGGCAACCGGCAATGTAATTAGCATGCCGAATATTACTTGGAATGTGAATTGGAACGAAATCGCCAATAGATAAGACCATTTTACAATTTGGGCCCAAGTTAGAAGCAGAGCCTAAGGTGTAAATTATCGATAGTCCATATCTCGGAAACTATAAGAGATAATGCAATTTGGCAACCGGCAATGTAATTAGCATGCCGAATATTACTTGGAATGTGAATTGGAACGATATCGCCAATAGATAAGACCATTTTACAATTTGGGCCCAAGTTAGAAGCAGAGCCTAAGGTGTAAATTATCGATAGTCCATATCTCGGAAACTATAAGAGATAATGCAATTTGGCAACCGGCAATGTAATTAGCATGCCGAATATTACTTGGAATGTGAATTGGAACGAAATCGCCAATAGATAAGACCATTTTACAATTTGGGCCCAAGTTAGAAGCAGAACCTAAGGTGTAAATTATCGATAGTCCATATCTCGGAAACTATAAGAGATAATGCAATTTGGCAACCGGCAATGTAATTAGCATGCCGAATATTACTTGGAATGTGAATTGGAACGAAATCGCCAATAGATAAGACCATTTTACAATTTGGGCCCAAATTAGAAGCAGAGCCTAAGGTGTAAATTATTGATAGTCCTTATCTCGGAAACTATAAGAGATAATGCAATTTCGCAACTGGCAATGTAATTAGCATGCCGAATATCACTTGGAATGTGAATTGGGACGAAATCGCCAATAGATAAGACCATTTTACAATTTGGGCCCAAGTTAGAAGCAGAGCATAAGATGTAAATTATCGATAGTCCATATCTCGGAAACTATAAGAGATAATGCAATTTGGCAACCGGCAATATAATTAGCATGCCGAATATTACTTGGAATGTGAATTGGAACGAAATCGCCAATAGATAAGACCATTTTACAATTTGGGCCCAAGTTAGAAGCAGAGCCTAAGGTGTAAATTATCGATGGTCCATATCTCGGAAACTATAAGAGATAATGCAATTTGGCAACCGGCAATGTAATTAGCATGCCGAATATTA
The DNA here is from genome assembly GCF_030347505.1 of Rhynchophorus ferrugineus. Classification (NCBI taxonomy): domain Eukaryota; kingdom Metazoa; phylum Arthropoda; class Insecta; order Coleoptera; family Curculionidae; genus Rhynchophorus; species Rhynchophorus ferrugineus. Next base: position 33,376 of record NW_027472981.1, on the reverse strand, counting down.
CTTGGAATGTGAATTGGAACGAAATCGCCAATAGATAAGACCATTTTACAATTTGGGCCCAAGTTAGAAGCAGAGCCTAAGGTGTAAATTATCGATAGTCCATATCTCGGAAACTATAAGAGATAATGCAATTTCGCAACCGGCAATGTAATTAGCATGCCGAATATTACTTGGAGTGTGAATTGGAACGAAATCGCCAATAGATAAGACCATTTTACAATTTGGGCCCAAGTTAGAAGCAGAGCCTAAGGTGTAAATTATCGATAGTCCATATCTCGGAAACTATAAGAGATAATGCAATTTGGCAACCGGCAATGTAATTAGCATGCCGAATATTACTTGGAATGTGAATTGGAACGAAATCGCCAATAGATAAGACCATTTTACATTTTGGGCCCAAGTTAGAAGCAGAGATTAAGGTGTAAATTATCGATAGTCCATATCTCGGAAACTATAAGAGATAATGCAATTTGGCAACCGGCAATGTAATTAGCATGCCGAATATTACTTGGAATGAGAATTGGAACGAAATCGCCAATAGATAAGACCATTTTACAATTTGGGCCCAAGTTAGAAGCAGAGCCTAAGGTGTAAATTATCGATAGTCCATATCTCGGAAACTATAAGAGATAATGCAATTTGGCAACCGGCAATGTAATTAGCATGCCGAATATTACTTGGAATGTGAATTGGAACGAAATCGCCAATAGATAAGACCATTTTACGATTTGGGCCCAAGTTAGAAGCAGAGCCTAAGGTGTAAATTATCGATAGTCCATATCTCGGAAACTATAAGAGATAATGCAATTTGGCAACCGGCAATGTAATTAGCATGCCGAATATTACTTGGAATGTGAATTGGAACGAAATCGCCAATAGATAAGACCATTTTACAATTTGGGCCCAAGTTAGAAGCAGAGCCTAAGGTGTAAATTATTGATAGTCCATATCTCGGAAACTATAAGAGATAATGCAATTTCCCAACCGGCAATGTAATTAGCATGCCGAATATTACTTGGAATGTGAATTGGAACGAAATCGCCAATAGATAAGACCATTTTACAATTTGGGCCCAAGTTAGAAGCAGAGCCTAAGGTGTAAATTATTGATAGTCCATATCTCGGAAACTATAAGAGATAATGCAATTTGGCAACCGGCAATGTAATTAGCATGCCGAATATTACTTGGAATGTGAATTGGAACGAAATCGCCAATAGATAAGACCATTTTACAATTTGGGCCCAAGTTAGAAGCAGAGCCTAAGGTGTAAATTATCGATAGTCCATATCTCGGAAACTATAAGAGATAATGCAATTTGGCAACCGGCAATGTAATTAGCATGCCGAATATTACTTGGAATGTGAATTGGAACGAAATCGCCAATAGATAAGACCATTTTACAATTTGGGCCCAAGTTAGAAGCAGAGCCTAAGGTGTAAATTATCGATAGTCCATATCTCGGAAACTATAAGAGATAATGCAATTTGGCAACCGGCAATGTAATTAGCATGCCGAATATTACTTGGAATGTGAATTGGAACGAAATCGCCAATAGATAAGACCATTTTACAATTTGGGCCCAAGTTAGAAGCAGAGCCTAAGGTGTAAATTATTGATAGTCCATATCTCGGAAACTATAAGAGATAATGGAATTTCGCAACCGGCAATGTAATTAGCATGCCGAATATCACTTGGAATGTGAATTGGGACGAAATCGCCAATAGATAAGACCATTTTACAATTTGGGCCCAAGTTAGAAGCAGAGCCTAAGGTGTAAATTATCGATAGTCCATATCTCGGAAACTATAAGAGATAATGCAATTTGGCAACCGGCAATGTAATTAGCATGCCGAATATTACTTGGAATGTGAATTGGAACGAAATCGATAATAGATAAGACCATTTTACAATTTGGGCCCAAGTTAGAAGCAGAGCCTAAAGTGTAAATTATCGATAGTCCATATCTCGGAAACTATAAGAGATAATGCAATTTGGCAACCGGCAATGTAATTAGCATGCCGAATATTACTTGGAATGTGAATTGGAACGAAATCGCCAATAGATAAGACCATTTTACAATTTGGGCCCAAGTTAGAAGCAGAGCCTAAGGTGTAAATTATCGATAGTCCATATCTCGGAAACTATAAGAGATAATGCAATTTGGCAACCGGCAATGTAATTAGCATGCCGAATATTACTTGGAATGTGAATTGGAACGAAATCGCCAATAGATAAGACCATTTTACAATTTGGGCCCAAGTTAGAAGCAGAGCCTAAGGTGTAAATTATCGATAGTCCATATCTCGGAAACTATAAAAGTTAATGCAATTTGGCAACCGGCAATGTAATTAGCATGCCGAATATTACTTGGAATGTGAATTGGAACGAAATCGCCAATAGATAAGACCATTTTACAATTTGGGCCCAAGTTAGAAGCAGAGCCTAAGGTGTAAATTATCGATAGTCCATATCTCGGAAACTATAAGAGATAATGCAATTTGGCAACCGGCAATGTAATTAGCATGCCGAATATTACTTGGAATGTGAATTGGAACGAAATCGCCAATAGATAAGACCATTTTACAATTTGGGCCCAAGTTAGAAGCAGAGCCTAAGGTGTAAATTATCGATAGTCCATATCTCTGAAACTATAAGAGATAATGCAATTTCGCAAACGGCAATGTAATTAGCATGCCGAATATTACTTGGAATGTGAATTGGGACGAAATCGCCAATAGAGAAGACCATTTTACAATTTGGGCCCAAGTTAGAAGCAGAGCCTAAGGTGTAAATTATCGATAGTCCATATCTCGGAAACTATAATAGATAATGCAATTTGGCAACCGGCAATGTAATTAGCATGCCGAATATTACTTGGAATGTGAATTGGAACGAAATCGCCAATAGATAAGACCATTTTACAATTTGGGCCCAAGTTAGAAGCAGAGCCTAAGGTGTAAATTATCGATAGTCCATATCTCGGAAACTATAAGAGATAATGCAATTTGGCAACCGGCAATGTAATTAGCATGCCGAATATTACTTGGAATGTGAATTGGAACGAAATCGCCAATAGATAAGACCATTTTACAATTTGGGCCCAAGTTAGAAGCAGAGCCTAAGGTGTAAATTATCGATAGTCCATATCTCGGAAACTATAAGAGATAATGCAATTTGGCAACCGGCAATGTAATTAGCATGCCGAATATTACTTGGAATGTGAATTGGAACGAAATCGCCAATAGATAAGACCATTTTACAATTTGGGCCCAAGTTAGAAGCAGAGCCTAAGGTGTAAATTATCGATAGTCCATATCTCGGAAACTATAAGAGATAATGCAATTTGGCAACCGGCAATGTAATTAGCATGCCGAATATTACTTGGAATGTGAATTGGAACGAAATCGCCAATAGATAAGACCATTTTACAATTTGGGCCCAAGTTAGAAGCAGAGCCTAAGGTGTAAATTATCGATAGTCCATATCTCGGAAACTATAAGAGATAATGCAATTTGGCAACCGGCAATGTAATTAGCATGCCGAATATTACTTGGAATGTGAATTGGAACGAAATCGCCAATAGATAAGACCATTTTACAATTTGGGCCCAAGTTAGAAGCAGAGCCTAAGGTGTAAATTATCGATAGTCCATATCTCGGAAACTATAAGAGATAATGCAATTTGGCAACCGGCAATGTAATTAGCATGCCGAATATTACTTGGAATGTGAATTGGAACGAAATCGCCAATAGATAAGACCATTTTACAATTTGGGCCCAAGTTAGAAGCAGAGCCTAAGGTGTAAATTATCGATAGTCCATATCTCGGAAACTATAAGAGATAATGCAATTTGGCAACCGGCAATGTAATTAGCATGCCGAATATTACTTGGAATGTGAATTGGAACGAAATCGCCAATAGATAAGACCATTTTACAATTTGGGCCCAAGTTAGAAGCAGAGCCTAAGGTGTAAATTATCGATAGTCCATATCTCGGAAACTATAAGAGATAATGCAATTTGGCAACCGGCAATGTAATTAGCATGCCGAATATTACTTGGAATGTGAATTGGAACGAAATCGCCAATAGATAAGACCATTTTACAATTTGGGCCCAAGTTAGAAGCAGAGCCTAAGGTGTAAATTATCGATAGTCCATATCTCGGAAACTATAAGAGATAATGCAATTTGGCAACCGGCAATGTAATTAGCATGCCGAATATTACTTGGAATGTGAATTGGAACGAAATCGCCAATAGATAAGACCATTTTACAATTTGGGCCCAAGTTAGAAGCAGAGCCTAAGGTGTAAATTATCGATAGTCCATATCTCGGAAACTATAAGAGATAATGCAATTTGGCAACCGGCAATGTAATTAGCATGCCGAATATTACTTGGAATGTGAATTGGAACGAAATCGCCAATAGATAAGACCATTTTACAATTTGGGCCCAAGTTAGAAGCAGAGCCTAAGGTGTAAATTATCGATAGTCCATATCTCGGAAACTATAAGAGATAATGCAATTTGGCAACCGGCAATGTAATTAGCATGCCGAATATTACTTGGAATGTGAATTGGAACGAAATCGCCAATAGATAAGACCATTTTACAATTTGGGCCCAAGTTAGAAGCAGAGCCTAAGGTGTAAATTATCGATAGTCCATATCTCGGAAACTATAAGAGATAATGCAATTTGGCAACCGGCAATGTAATTAGCATGCCGAATATTACTTGGAATGTGAATTGGAACGAAATCGCCAATAGATAAGACCATTTTACAATTTGGGCCCAAGTTAGAAGCAGAGCCTAAGGTGTAAATTATCGATAGTCCATATCTCGGAAACTATAAGAGATAATGCAATTTGGCAACCGGCAATGTAATTAGCATGCCGAATATTACTTGGAATGTGAATTGGAACGAAATCGCCAATAGATAAGACCATTTTACAATTTGGGCCCAAGTTAGAAGCAGAGCCTAAGGTGTAAATTATCGATAGTCCATATCTCGGAAACTATAAGAGATAATGCAATTTGGCAACCGGCAATGTAATTAGCATGCCGAATATTACTTGGAATGTGAATTGGAACGAAATCGCCAATAGATAAGACCATTTTACAATTTGGGCCCAAGTTAGAAGCAGAGCCTAAGGTGTAAATTATCGATAGTCCATATCTCGGAAACTATAAGAGATAATGCAATTTGGCAACCGGCAATGTAATTAGCATGCCGAATATTACTTGGAATGTGAATTGGAACGAAATCGCCAATAGATAAGACCATTTTACAATTTGGGCCCAAGTTAGAAGCAGAGCCTAAGGTGTAAATTATCGATAGTCCATATCTCGGAAACTATAAGAGATAATGCAATTTGGCAACCGGCAATGTAATTAGCATGCCGAATATAACTTGGAATGTGAATTGGAACGAAATCGCCAATAGATAAGACCATTTTACAATTTGGGCCCAAGTTAGAAGCAGAGCCTAAGGTGTAAATTATTGATAGTCCATATCTCGGAAACTATAAGAGATAATGCAATTTCGCAACCGGCAGTGTAATTAGCATGCCGAATATCACTTGGAATGTGAATTGTTACGAAATCGCCAATAGATAAGACCATTTTACAATTTGGGCTCAAGTTAGAAGCAGAGCCTAAGGTGTAAATTATCGATAGTCCATATCTCGGAAACTATAAGAGATAATGCAATTTGGCAACCGGCAATGTAATTATCATGCCGAATATTACTTGGAATGTGAATTGGAACGAAATCGCCAATAGATAAGACCATTTTACAATTTGGGCCCAAGTTAGAAGCAGAGCCTAAGGTGTAAATTATCGATAGTCCATATCTCGGAAACTATAAGAGATAATGCAATTTGGCAACCGGCAATGTAATTAGCATGCCGAATATTACTTGGAATGTGAATTGGAACGAAATCGCCAATAGATAAGACCATTTTACAATTTGGGCCCAAGTTAGAAGCAGAGCCTAAGGTGTAAATTATCGATAGTCCATATCTCGGAAACTATAAGAGATAATGCAATTTCGCAACCGGCAATGTAATTAGCATGCCGAATATTACTTGGAGTGTGAATTGGAACGAAATCGCCAATAGATAAGACCATTTTACAATTTGGGCCCAAGTTAGAAGGAGAGCCTAAGGTGTAAATTATCGATAGTCCATATCTCGGAAACTATAAGAGATAATGCAATTCGGCAACCGGCAATGTAATTAGCATGCCGAATATTACTTGGAATGTGAATTGGAACGAAATCGCCAATAGATAAGACCATTTTACAATTTGGGCCCAAGTTAGAAGCAGAGCCTAAGGTGTAAATTATTGATAGTCCATATCTCGGAAACTATAAGAGATAATGCAATTTCCCAACCGGCAATGTAATTAGCATGCCGAATATTACTTGGAATGTGAATTGGAACGAAATCGCCAATAGATAAGACCATTTTACAATTTGGGCCCAAGTTAGAAGCAGAGCCTAAGGTGTAAATTATTGATAGTCCATATCTCGGAAACTATAAGAGATAATGCAATTTGGCAACCGGCAATGTAATTAGCATGCCGAATATTACTTGGAATGTGAATTGGAACGAAATCGCCAATAGATAAGACCATTTTACAATTTGGGCCCAAGTTAGAAGCAGAGCCTAAGGTGTAAATTATCGATAGTCCATATCTCGGAAACTATAAGAGATAATGCAATTTGGCAACCGGCAATGTAATTAGCATGCCGAATATTACTTGGAATGTGAATTGGAACGAAATCGCCAATAGATAAGACCATTTTACAATTTGGGCCCAAGTTAGAAGCAGAGCCTAAGGTGTAAATTATCGATAGTCCATATCTCGGAAACTATAAGAGATAATGCAATTTGGCAACCGGCAATGTAATTAGCATGCCGAATATTACTTGGAATGTGAATTGGAACGAAATCGCCAATAGATAAGACCATTTTACAATTTGGGCCCAAGTTAGAAGCAGAGCCTAAGGTGTAAATTATTGATAGTCCATATCTCGGAAACTATAAGAGATAATGGAATTTCGCAACCGGCAATGTAATTAGCATGCCGAATATCACTTGGAATGTGAATTGGGACGAAATCGCCAATAGATAAGACCATTTTACAATTTGGGCCCAAGTTAGAAGCAGAGCCTAAGGTGTAAATTATCGATAGTCCATATCTCGGAAACTATAAGAGATAATGCAATTTGGCAACCGGCAATGTAATTAGCATGCCGAATATTACTTGGAATGTGAATTGGAACGAAATCGATAATAGATAAGACCATTTTACAATTTGGGCCCAAGTTAGAAGCAGAGCCTAAAGTGTAAATTATCGATAGTCCATATCTCGGAAACTATAAGAGATAATGCAATTTGGCAACCGGCAATGTAATTAGCATGCCGAATATTACTTGGAATGTGAATTGGAACGAAATCGCCAATAGATAAGACCATTTTACAATTTGGGCCCAAGTTAGAAGCAGAGCCTAAGGTGTAAATTATCGATAGTCCATATCTCGGAAACTATAAGAGATAATGCAATTTGGCAACCGGCAATGTAATTAGCATGCCGAATATTACTTGGAATGTGAATTGGAACGAAATCGCCAATAGATAAGACCATTTTACAATTTGGGCCCAAGTTAGAAGCAGAGCCTAAGGTGTAAATTATCGATAGTCCATATCTCGGAAACTATAAAAGTTAATGCAATTTGGCAACCGGCAATGTAATTAGCATGCCGAATATTACTTGGAATGTGAATTGGAACGAAATCGCCAATAGATAAGACCATTTTACAATTTGGGCCCAAGTTAGAAGCAGAGCCTAAGGTGTAAATTATCGATAGTCCATATCTCGGAAACTATAAGAGATAATGCAATTTGGCAACCGGCAATGTAATTAGCATGCCGAATATTACTTGGAATGTGAATTGGAACGAAATCGCCAATAGATAAGACCATTTTACAATTTGGGCCCAAGTTAGAAGCAGAGCCTAAGGTGTAAATTATCGATAGTCCATATCTCTGAAACTATAAGAGATAATGCAATTTCGCAAACGGCAATGTAATTAGCATGCCGAATATTACTTGGAATGTGAATTGGGACGAAATCGCCAATAGAGAAGACCATTTTACAATTTGGGCCCAAGTTAGAAGCAGAGCCTAAGGTGTAAATTATCGATAGTCCATATCTCGGAAACTATAATAGATAATGCAATTTGGCAACCGGCAATGTAATTAGCATGCCGAATATTACTTGGAATGTGAATTGGAACGAAATCGCCAATAGATAAGACCATTTTACAATTTGGGCCCAAGTTAGAAGCAGAGCCTAAGGTGTAAATTATCGATAGTCCATATCTCGGAAACTATAAGAGATAATGCAATTTGGCAACCGGCAATGTAATTAGCATGCCGAATATTACTTGGAATGTGAATTGGAACGAAATCGCCAATAGATAAGACCATTTTACAATTTGGGCCCAAGTTAGAAGCAGAGCCTAAGGTGTAAATTATCGATAGTCCATATCTCGGAAACTATAAGAGATAATGCAATTTGGCAACCGGCAATGTAATTAGCATGCCGAATATTACTTGGAATGTGAATTGGAACGAAATCGCCAATAGATAAGACCATTTTACAATTTGGGCCCAAGTTAGAAGCAGAGCCTAAGGTGTAAATTATCGATAGTCCATATCTCGGAAACTATAAGAGATAATGCAATTTGGCAACCGGCAATGTAATTAGCATGCCGAATATTACTTGGAATGTGAATTGGAACGAAATCGCCAATAGATAAGACCATTTTACAATTTGGGCCCAAGTTAGAAGCAGAGCCTAAGGTGTAAATTATCGATAGTCCATATCTCGGAAACTATAAGAGATAATGCAATTTGGCAACCGGCAATGTAATTAGCATGCCGAATATTACTTGGAATGTGAATTGGAACGAAATCGCCAATAGATAAGACCATTTTACAATTTGGGCCCAAGTTAGAAGCAGAGCCTAAGGTGTAAATTATCGATAGTCCATATCTCGGAAACTATAAGAGATAATGCAATTTGGCAACCGGCAATGTAATTAGCATGCCGAATATTACTTGGAATGTGAATTGGAACGAAATCGCCAATAGATAAGACCATTTTACAATTTGGGCCCAAGTTAGAAGCAGAGCCTAAGGTGTAAATTATTGATAGTCCATATCTCGGAAACTATAAGAGATAATGCAATTTCGCAACCGGCAATGTAATTAGCATGCCGAATATCACTTGGAATGTGAATTGGGACGAAATCGCCAATAGATAAGACCATTTTACAATTTGGGCCCAAGTTAGAAGCAGAGCCTAAGGTGTAAATTATCGATAGTCCATATCTCGGAAACTATAAGAGATAATGCAATTTCGCAACCGGCAATGTAATTAGCATGCCGAATATCACTTGGAATGTGAATTGGGACGAAATCGCCAATAGATAAGACCATTTTACAATTTGGGCCCAAGTTAGAAGCAGAGCCTAAGGTGTAAATTATCGATAGTCCATATCTCGGAAACTATAAGAGATAATGCAATTTGGCAACCGGCAATGTAATTAGCATGCCGAATATTACTTGGAATGTGAATTGGAACGAAATCGCCAATAGATAAGACCATTTTACAATTTGGGCCCAAGTTAGAAGCAGAGCCTAAGGTGTAAATTATCGATAGTCCATATATCGGAAACTATAAGAGATAATGCAATTTGGCAACCGGCAATGTAATTAGCATGCCGAATATTACTTGGAATGTGAATTGGAACGAAATCGCCAATAGGTAAGGCCATTTTACAATTTGGGCCCAAGTTAGAAGCAGAGTCTAAGGTGTAAATTATCGATAGTCCATATCTCGGAAACTATAAGAGATAATTCAATTTGGCAACCGGCAATGTAATTAGCATAACGAATATTTCTTGGAATGTGAATTGGAACGAAATCGCCAATAGATAAGACCATTTTACAATTTGGGCCCAAGTTAGAAGCAGAGCCTAAGGTGTAAATTATCGATAGTCCATATCTCGGAAACTATAAGAGATAATGCAATTTGGCAACCGGCAATGTAATTAGCATGCCGAATATAACTTGGAATGTGAATTGGAACGAAATCGCCAATAGATAAGACCATTTTACAATTTGGGCCCAAGTTAGAAGCAGAGCCTAAGGTGTAAATTATTGATAGTCCATATCTCGGAAACTATAAGAGATAATGCAATTTCGCAACCGGCAGTGTAATTAGCATGCCGAATATCACTTGGAATGTGAATTGTTACGAAATCGCCAATAGATAAGACCATTTTACAATTTGGGCTCAAGTTAGAAGCAGAGCCTAAGGTGTAAATTATCGATAGTCCATATCTCGGGAACTATAAGAGATAATGCAATTTGGCAACCGGCAATGTAATTAGCATGCCGAATATTACTTGGAATGTGAATTGGAACGAAATCGCCAATAGATAAGACCATTTTACAATTTGGGCCCAAGTTAGAAGCAGAGCCTAAGGTGTAAATTATCGATAGTCCATATCTCGGAAACTATAAGAGATAATGCAATTTGGCAACCGGCAATGTAATTAGCATGCCGAATATTACTTGGAATGTGAATTGGAACGAAATCGCCAATAGATAAGACCATTTTACAATTTGGGCCCAAGTTAGAAGCAGAGCCTAAGGTGTAAATTATCGATAGTCCATATCTCGGAAACTATAAGAGATAATGCAATTTCGCAACCGGCAATGTAATTAGCATGCCGAATATTACTTGGAGTGTGAATTGGAACGAAATCGCCAATAGATAAGACCATTTTACAATTTGGGCCCAAGTTAGAAGGAGAGCCTAAGGTGTAAATTATCGATAGTCCATATCTCGGAAACTATAAGAGATAATGCAATTCGGCAACCGGCAATGTAATTAGCATGCCGAATATTACTTGGAATGTGAATTGGAACGAAATCGCCAATAGATAAGACCATTTTACAATTTGGGCCCAAGTTAGAAGCAGAGCCTAAGGTGTAAATTATTGATAGTCCATATCTCGGAAACTATAAGAGATAATGCAATTTCGCAACCGGCAATGTAATTAGCATGCCGAATATCACTTGGAATGTGAATTGGGACGAAATCGCCAATAGATAAGACCATTTTACAATTTGGGCCCAAGTTAGAAGCAGAGCCTAAGGTGTAAATTATCGATAGTCCATATCTCGGAAACTATAAGAGATAATGCAATTTGGCAACCGGCAATGTAATTAGCATGCCGAATATTACTTGGAATGTGAATTGGAACGAAATCGCCAATAGATAAGACCATTTTACAATTTGGGCCCAAGTTAGCAGCAGAGCCTAAAGTGTAAATTATCGATAGTCCATATCTCGGAAACTATAAGAGATAATGCAATTTGGCAACCGGCAATGTAATTAGCATGCCGAATATTACTTGGAATGTGAATTGGAACGAAATCGCCAATAGATAAGACCATTTTACAATTTGGGCCCAAGTTAGAAGCAGAGCCTAAGGTGTAAATTATCGATAGTCCATATCTCGGAAACTATAAGAGATAATGCAATTTGGCAACCGGCAATGTAATTAGCATGCCGAATATTACTTGGAATGTGAATTGGAACGAAATCGCCAATAGATAAGACCATTTTACAATTTGAGCCCAAGTTATAAGCAGAGCCTATGGTGTAAATTATCGATAGTCCATATCTCGGAAACTATAAGAGATAATGCAATTTGGCAACCGGCAATGTAATTAGCATGCCGAATATTACTTGGAATGTGAATTGGAACGAAATCGCCAATAGATAAGACCATTTTACAATTTGGGCCCAAGTTAGAAGCAGAGCCTAAGGTGTAAATTATCGATAGTCCATATCTCGGAATCTATAAGAGTTAATGCAATTTGGCAACCGGCAATGTAATTAGCATGCCGAATATTACTTGGAATGTGAATTGGAACGAAATCGCCAATAGATAAGACCATTTTACAATTTGGGCCCAAGTTAGAAGCAGAGCCTAAGGTGTAAATTATCGATAGTCCATATCTCGGAAACTATAAGAGATAATGCAATTTGGCAAATGGCAATGTAATTAGCATGCCGAATATTACTTGAAATGTGAACGGGAACGAAATCGCCAATAGATAAGACCATTTTACAATTTGGGCCCAAGTTAGAAGCAGAGCCTAAGGTGTAAATTATCGATAGTCCATATCTCGGAAACTATAAGAGATAATGCAATTTGGCAACCGGCAATGTAATTAGCATGCCGAATATTACTTGGAACGTGAATTGGAACGAAATCGCCAATAGATAAGACCATTTTACAATTTGGGCCCAAGTTAGAAGCAGAGCCTAAGGTGTAAATTATCGATAGTCCATATCTCGGAAACTATAAAAGTTAATGCAATTTGGCAACCGGCAATGTAATTAGCATGCCGAATATTACTTGGAATGTGAATTGGAACGAAATCGCCAATAGATAAGACCATTTTACAATTTGGGCCCAAGTTAGAAGCAGAGCCTAAGGTGTAAATTATCGATAGTCCATATCTCGGAAACTATAAGAGATAATGCAATTTGGCAACCGGCAATGTAATTAGCATGCCGAATATTACTTGGAATGTGAATTGGAACGAAATCGCCAATAGATAAGACCATTTTACAATTTGGGCCCAAGTTAGAAGCAGAGCCTAAGGTGTAAATTAGCGATAGTCCATATCTCTGAAACTATAAGAGATAATGCAATTTCGCAAACGGCAATGTAATTAGCATGCCGAATATTACTTGGAATGTGAATTGGGACGAAATCGCCAATAGAGAAGACCATTTTACAATTTGGGCCCAAGTTAGAAGCAGAGCCTAAGGTGTAAATTAGCGATAGTCCATATCTCTGAAACTATAAGAGATAATTCAATTTGGCAACCGGCAATGTAATTAGCATAACGAATATTTCTTGGAATGTGAATTGGAACGAAATCGCCAATAGATAAGACCATTTTACAATTTGGGCCCAAGTTAGAAGCAGAGCCTAAGGTGTAAATTATCGATAGTCCATATCTCGGAAACTATAAGAGATAATGCAATTTGGCAACCGGCAATGTAATTAGCATGCCGAATATAACTTGGAATGTGAATTGGAACGAAATCGCCAATAGATAAGACCATTTTACAATTTGGGCCCAAGTTAGAAGCAGAGCCTAAGGTGTAAATTATTGATAGTCCATATCTCGGAAACTATAAGAGATAATGCAATTTCGCAACCGGCAGTGTAATTAGCATGCCGAATATCACTTGGAATGTGAATTGTTACGAAATCGCCAATAGATAAGACCATTTTACAATTTGGGCTCAAGTTAGAAGCAGAGCCTAAGGTGTAAATTATCGATAGTCCATATCTCGGAAACTATAAGAGATAATGCAATTTGGCAACCGGCAATGTAATTAGCATGCCGAATATTACTTGGAATGTGAATTGGAACGAAATCGCCAATAGATAAGACCATTTTACAATTTGGGCCCAAGTTAGAAGCAGAGCCTAAGGTGTAAATTATCGATAGTCCATATCTCGGAAACTATAAGAGATAATGCAATTTGGCAACCGGCAATGTAATTAGCATGCCGAATATTACTTGGAATGTGAATTGGAACGAAATCGCCAATAGATAAGACCATTTTACAATTTGGGCCCAAGTTAGAAGCAGAGCCTAAGGTGTAAATTATCGATAGTCCATATCTCGGAAACTATAAGAGATAATGCAATTTCGCAACCGGCAATGTAATTAGCATGCCGAATATTACTTGGAGTGTGAATTGGAACGAAATCGCCAATAGATAAGACCATTTTACAATTTGGGCCCAAGTTAGAAGGAGAGCCTAAGGTGTAAATTATCGATAGTCCATATCTCGGAAACTATAAGAGATAATGCAATTCGGCAACCGGCAATGTAATTAGCATGCCGAATATTACTTGGAATGTGAATTGGAACGAAATCGCCAATAGATAAGACCATTTTACAATTTGGGCCCAAGTTAGAAGCAGAGCCTAAGGTGTAAATTATTGATAGTCCATATCTCGGAAACTATAAGAGATAATGCAATTTCGCAACCGGCAATGTAATTAGCATGCCGAATATCACTTGGAATGTGAATTGGGACGAAATCGCCAATAGATAAGACCATTTTACAATTTGGGCCCAAGTTAGAAGCAGAGCCTAAGGTGTAAATTATCGATAGTCCATATCTCGGAAACTATAAGAGATAATGCAATTTGGCAACCGGCAATGTAATTAGCATGCCGAATATTACTTGGAATGTGAATTGGAACGAAATCGCCAATAGATAAGACCATTTTACAATTTGGGCCCAAGTTAGCAGCAGAGCCTAAAGTGTAAATTATCGATAGTCCATATCTCGGAAACTATAAGAGATAATGCAATTTGGCAACCGGCAATGTAATTAGCATGCCGAATATTACTTGGAATGTGAATTGGAACGAAATCGCCAATAGATAAGACCATTTTACAATTTGGGCCCAAGTTAGAAGCAGAGCCTAAGGTGTAAATTATCGATAGTCCATATCTCGGAAACTATAAGAGATAATGCAATTTGGCAACCGGCAATGTAATTAGCATGCCGAATATTACTTGGAATGTGAATTGGAACGAAATCGCCAATAGATAAGACCATTTTACAATTTGAGCCCAAGTTATAAGCAGAGCCTATGGTGTAAATTATCGATAGTCCATATCTCGGAAACTATAAGAGATAATGCAATTTGGCAACCGGCAATGTAATTAGCATGCCGAATATTACTTGGAATGTGAATTGGAACGAAATCGCCAATAGATAAGACCATTTTACAATTTGGGCCCAAGTTAGAAGCAGAGCCTAAGGTGTAAATTATCGATAGTCCATATCTCGGAATCTATAAGAGTTAATGCAATTTGGCAACCGGCAATGTAATTAGCATGCCGAATATTACTTGGA
This sequence comes from Rhynchophorus ferrugineus, assembly GCF_030347505.1. NCBI lineage: Eukaryota > Metazoa > Arthropoda > Insecta > Coleoptera > Curculionidae > Rhynchophorus > Rhynchophorus ferrugineus. The sequence goes on along the minus strand of NW_027472981.1, from coordinate 18,329 downwards.
ATGTGAATTGGAACGAAATCGCCAATAGATAAGACCATTTTACAATTTGGGCCCAAGTTAGAAGCAGAGCCTAAGGTGTAAATTATCGATAGTCCATATCTCGGAAACTATAAGAGATAATGCAATTTGGCAAATGGCAATGTAATTAGCATGCCGAATATTACTTGAAATGTGAACGGGAACGAAATCGCCAATAGATAAGACCATTTTACAATTTGGGCCCAAGTTAGAAGCAGAGCCTAAGGTGTAAATTATCGATAGTCCATATCTCGGAAACTATAAGAGATAATGCAATTTGGCAACCGGCAATGTAATTAGCATGCCGAATATTACTTGGAACGTGAATTGGAACGAAATCGCCAATAGATAAGACCATTTTACAATTTGGGCCCAAGTTAGAAGCAGAGCCTAAGGTGTAAATTATCGATAGTCCATATCTCGGAAACTATAAAAGTTAATGCAATTTGGCAACCGGCAATGTAATTAGCATGCCGAATATTACTTGGAATGTGAATTGGAACGAAATCGCCAATAGATAAGACCATTTTACAATTTGGGCCCAAGTTAGAAGCAGAGCCTAAGGTGTAAATTATCGATAGTCCATATCTCGGAAACTATAAGAGATAATGCAATTTGGCAACCGGCAATGTAATTAGCATGCCGAATATTACTTGGAATGTGAATTGGAACGAAATCGCCAATAGATAAGACCATTTTACAATTTGGGCCCAAGTTAGAAGCAGAGCCTAAGGTGTAAATTAGCGATAGTCCATATCTCTGAAACTATAAGAGATAATGCAATTTCGCAAACGGCAATGTAATTAGCATGCCGAATATTACTTGGAATGTGAATTGGGACGAAATCGCCAATAGAGAAGACCATTTTACAATTTGGGCCCAAGTTAGAAGCAGAGCCTAAGGTGTAAATAATCGATAGTCCATATCTCGGAAACTATAAAAGTTAATGCAATTTGGCAACCGGCAATGTAATTAGCATGCCGAATATTACTTGGAATGTGAATTGGAACGAAATCGCCAATAGATAAGACCATTTTACAATTTGGGCCCAAGTTAGAAGCAGAGCCTAAGGTGTAAATTATCGATAGTCCATATCTCGGAAACTATAAGAGATAATGCAATTTGGCAACCGGCAATGTAATTAGCATGCCGAATATTACTTGGAATGTGAATTGGAACGAAATCGCCAATAGATAAGACCATTTTACAATTTGGGCCCAAGTTAGAAGCAGAGCCTAAGGTGTAAATTAGCGATAGTCCATATCTCTGAAACTATAAGAGATAATGCAATTTCGCAAACGGCAATGTAATTAGCATGCCGAATATTACTTGGAATGTGAATTGGTACGAAATCGCCAATAGAGAAGACCATTTTACAATTTGGGCCCAAGTTAGAAGCAGAGCCTAAGGTGTAAATTATCGATAGTCCATATCTCGGAAACTATAATAGATAATGCAATTTGGCAACCGGCAATGTAATTAGCATGCCGAATATTACTTGGAATGTGAATTGGAACGAAATCGCCAATAGATAAGACCATTTTACAATTTGGGCCCAAGTTAGAAGCAGAGCCTAAGGTGTAAATTATCGATAGTCCATATCTCGGAAACTATAAGAGATAATGCAATTTCGCAACCGGCAATGTAATTAGCATGCCGAATATTACTTGGAGTGTGAATTGGAACGAAATCGCCAATAGATAAGACCATTTTACAATTTGGGCCCAAGTTAGAAGCAGAGCCTAAGGTGTAAATTATCGATAGTCCATATCTCGGAAACTATAAGAGATAATGCAATTTGGCAACCGGCAATGTAATTAGCATGCCGAATATTACTTGGAATGTGAATTGGAACGAAATCGCCAATAGATAAGACCATTTTGCAATTTGGGCCCAAGTTAGAAGCAGAGCCTAAGGTGTAAATTATCGATAGTCCATATCTCGGAAACTATAAGAGATAATGCAATTTGGCAACCGGCAATGTAATTAGCATGCCGAATATTACTTGGAATGTGAATTGGAACGAAATCGCCAATAGATAAGACCATTTTACAATTTGGGCCCAAGTTAGAAGCAGAGCCTAAGGTGTAAATTATCGATACTCCATATCTCGGAAACTATAAGAGATAATGCAATTTGGCAACCGGCAATGTAATTAGCATGCCGAATATTACTTGGAATGTGAATTGGAACGAAATCGCCAATAGATAAGACCATTTTACAATTTGGGCCCAAGTTAGAAGCAGAGCCTAAGGTGTAAATTATCGATAGTCCATATCTCGGAAACTATAAGAGATAATGCAATTTGGCAACCGGCAATGTAATTAGCATGCCGAATATTACTTGGAATGTGAATTGGAACGAAATCGCCAATAGATAAGACCATTTTACAATTTGGGCCCAAGTTAGAAGCAGAGCCTAAGGTGTAAATTATTGATAGTCCATATCTCGGAAACTATAAGAGATAATGCAATTTCGCAACCGGCAATGTAATTAGCATGCCGAATATCACTTGGAATGTGAATTGGGACGAAATCGCCAATAGATAAGACCATTTTACAATTTGGGCCCAAGTTAGAAGCAGAGCCTAAGGTGTAAATTATCGATAGTCCATATCTCGGAAACTATAAGAGATAATGCAATTTCGCAACCGGCAATGTAATTAGCATGCCGAATATTACTTGGAGTGTGAATTGGAACGAAATCGCCAATAGATAAGACCATTTTACAATTTGGGCCCAAGTTAGAAGCAGAGCCTAAGGTGTAAATTATCGATAGTCCATATCTCGGAAACTATAAGAGATAATGCAATTTGGCAACCGGCAATGTAATTAGCATGCCGAATATTACTTGGAATGTGAATTGGAACGAAATCGCCAATAGATAAGACCATTTTACAATTTGGGCCCAAGTTAGAAGCAGAGCCTAAGGTGTAAATTATCGATAGTCCATATCTCGGAAACTATAAGAGATAATGCAATTTGGCAACCGGCAATGTAATTAGCATGCCGAATATTACTTGGAATGTGAATTGGAACGAAATCGCCAATAGATAAGACCATTTTACAATTTGGGCCCAAGTTAGAAGCAGAGCCTAAGGTGTAAATTATCGATAGTCCATATCTCGGAAACTATAAGAGATAATGCAATTTGGCAACCGGCAATGTAATTAGCATGCCGAATATTACTTGGAATGTGAATTGGAACGAAATCGCCAATAGATAAGACCATTTTACAATTTGGGCCCAAGTTAGAAGCAGAGCCTAAGGTGTAAATTATCGATAGTCCATATCTCGGAAACTATAAGAGATAATGCAATTTCGCAACCGGCAATGTAATTAGCATGCCGAATATTACTTGGAGTGTGAATTGGAACGAAATCGCCAATAGATAAGACCATTTTACAATTTGGGCCCAAGTTAGAAGCAGAGCCTAAGGTGTAAATTATCGATAGTCCATATCTCGGAAACTATAAGAGATAATGCAATTTGGCAACCGGCAATGTAATTAGCATGCCGAATATTACTTGGAATGTGAATTGGAACGAAATCGCCAATAGATAAGACCATTTTACAATTTGGGCCCAAGTTAGAAGCAGAGCCTAAGGTGTAAATTATCGATAGTCCATATCTCGGAAACTATAAGAGATAATGCAATTTGGCAACCGGCAATGTAATTAGCATGCCAAATATTACTTGGAATGTGAATTGGAACGAAATCGCCAATAGATAAGACCATTTTACATTTTGGGCCCAAGTTAGAAGCAGAGATTAAGGTGTAAATTATCGATAGTCCATATCTCGGAAACTATAAGAGATAATGCAATTTGGCAACCGGCAATGTAATTAGCATGCCGAATATTACTTGGAATGAGAATTGGAACGAAATCGCCAATAGATAAGACCATTTTACAATTTGGGCCCAAGTTAGAAGCAGAGCCTAAGGTGTAAATTATCGATAGTCCATATCTCGGAAACTATAAGAGATAATGCAATTTGGCAACCGGCAAGGTAATTAGCATGCCAAATATTACTTGGAATGTAAATTGGAACGAAATCGCCAATAGATAAGACCATTTTACGATTTGGGCCCAAGTTAGAAGCAGAGCCTAAGGTGTAAATTATCGATAGTCCATATCTCGGAAACTATAAGAGATAATGCAATTTGGCAACCGGCAATGTAATTAGCATGCCGAATATTACTTGGAATGTGAATTGGAACGAAATCGCCAATAGATAAGACCATTTTACAATTTGGGCCCAAGTTAGAAGCAGAGCCTAAGGTGTAAATTATTGATAGTCCATATCTCGGAAACTATAAGGGATAATGCAATTTCCCAACCGGCAATGTAATTAGCATGCCGAATATTACTTGGAATGTGAATTGGAACGAAATCGCCAATAGATAAGACCATTTTACAATTTGGGCCCAAGTTAGAAGCAGAGCCTAAGGTGTAAATTATTGATAGTCCATATCTCGGAAACTATAAGAGATAATGCAATTTGGCAACCGGCAATGTAATTGGCATGCCGAATATTACTTGGAATGTGAATTGGAACGAAATCGCCAATAGATAAGACCATTTTACAATTTGGGCCCAAGTTAGAAGCAGAGCCTAAGGTGTAAATTATCGATAGTCCATATCTCGGAAACTATAAGAGATAATGCAATTTGGCAACCGGCAATGTAATTAGCATGCCGAATATTACTTGGAATGTGAATTGGAACGAAATCGCCAATAGATAAGACCATTTTACAATTTGGGCCCAAGTTAGAAGCAGAGCCTAAGGTGTAAATTATCGATAGTCCATATCTCGGAAACTATAAGAGATAATGCAATTTGGCAACCGGCAATGTAATTAGCATGCCGAATATTACTTGGAATGTGAATTGGAACGAAATCGCCAATAGATAAGACCATTTTACAATTTGGGCCCAAGTTAGAAGCAGAGCCTAAGGTGTAAATTATTGATAGTCCATATCTCGGAAACTATAAGAGATAATGGAATTTCGCAACCAGCAATGTAATTAGCATGCCGAATATCACTTGGAATGTGAATTGGGACGAAATCGCCAATAGATAAGACCATTTTACAATTTGGGCCCAAGTTAGAAGCAGAGCCTAAGGTGTAAATTATCGATAGTCCATATCTCGGAAACTATAAGAGATAATGCAATTTGGCAACCGGCAATGTAATTAGCATGCCGAATATTACTTGGAATGTGAATTGGAACGAAATCGATAATAGATAAGACCATTTTACAATTTGGGCCCAAGTTAGAAGCAGAGCCTAAAGTGTAAATTATCGATAGTCCATATCTCGGAAACTATAAGAGATAATGCAATTTGGCAACCGGCAATGTAATTAGCATGCCGAATATTACTTGGAATGTGAATTGGAACGAAATCGCCAATAGATAAGACCATTTTACAATTTGGGCCCAAGTTAGAAGCAGAGCCTAAGGTGTAAATTATCGATAGTCCATATCTCGGAAACTATAAGAGATAATGCAATTTGGCAACCGGCAATGTAATTAGCATGCCGAATATTACTTGGAATGTGAATTGGAACGAAATCGCCAATAGATAAGACCATTTTACAATTTGGGCCCAAGTTATAAGCAGAGCCTATGGTGTAAATTATCGATAGTCCATATCTCGGAAACTATAAGAGATAATGCAATTTGGCAACCGGCAATGTAATTAGCATGCCGAATATTACTTGGAATGTGAATTGGAACGAAATCGCCAATAGATAAGACCATTTTACAATTTGGGCCCAAGTTAGAAGCAGAGCCTAAGGTGTAAATTATCGATAGTCCATATCTCGGAATCTATAAGAGTTAATGCAATTTGGCAACCGGCAATGTAATTAGCATGCCGAATATTACTTGGAATGTGAATTGGAACGAAATCGCCAATAGATAAGACCATTTTACAATTTGGGCCCAAGTTAGAAGCAGAGCCTAAGGTGTAAATTATCGATAGTCCATATCTCGGAAACTATAAGAGATAATGCAATTAGGCAACCGGCAATGTAATTAGCATGCCGAATATTACTTGGAATGTGAATTGGAACGAAATCGCCAATAGATAAGACCATTTTACAATTTGGGCCCAAGTTAGAAGCAGAGCCTAAGGTGTAAATTATCGATAGTCCATATCTCGGAAACTATAAGAGATAATGCAATTTGGCAACCGGCAATGTAATTAGCATGCCGAATATTACTTGGAATGTGAATTGGAACGAAATCGCCAATAGATAAGACCATTTTACAATTTGGGCCCAAGTTAGAAGCAGAGCCTAAGGTGTAAATTATCGATAGTCCATATCTCAGAAACTATAAAAGTTAATGCAATTTGGCAACCGGCAATGTAATTAGCATGCCGAATATTACTTGGAATGTGAATTGGAACGAAATCGCCAATAGATAAGACCATTTTACAATTTGGGCCCAAGTTAGAAGCAGAGCCTAAGGTGTAAATTATCGATAGTCCATATCTCGGAAACTATAAGAGATAATGCAATTTGGCAACCGGCAATGTAATTAGCATGCCGAATATTACTTGGAATGTGAATTGGAACGAAATCGCCAATAGATAAGACCATTTTACAATTTGGGCCCAAGTTAGAAGCAGAGCCTAAGGTGTAAATTATCGATAGTCCATATCTCTGAAACTATAAGAGATAATGCAATTTCGCAAACGGCAATGTAATTAGCATGCCGAATATTACTTGGAATGTGAATTGGGACGAAATCGCCAATAGAGAAGACCATTTTACAATTTGGGCCCAAGTTAGAAGCAGAGCCTAAGGTGTAAATTATCGATAGTCCATATCTCGGAAACTATAATAGATAATGCAATTTGGCAACCGGCAATGTAATTAGCATGCCGAATATTACTTGGAATGTGAATTGGAACGAAATCGCCAATAGATAAGACCATTTTACAATTTGGGCCCAAGTTAGAAGCAGAGCCTAAGGTGTAAATTATCGATAGTCCATATCTCGGAAACTATAAGAGATAATGCAATTTCGCAACCGGCAATGTAATTAGCATGCCGAATATTACTTGGAGTGTGAATTGGAACGAAATCGCCAATAGATAAGACCATTTTACAATTTGGGCCCAAGTTAGAAGCAGAGCCTAAGGTGTAAATTATCGATAGTCCATATCTCGGAAACTATAAGAGATAATGCAATTTGGCAACCGGCAATGTAATTAGCATGCCGAATATTACTTGGAATGTGAATTGGAACGAAATCGCCAATAGATAAGACCATTTTACAATTTGGGCCCAAGTTAGAAGCAGAGCCTAAGGTGTAAATTATCGATAGTCCATATCTCGGAAACTATAAGAGATAATGCAATTTGGCAACCGGCAATGTAATTAGCATGCCGAATATTACTTGGAATGTGAATTGGAACGAAATCGCCAATAGATAAGACCATTTTACAATTTGGGCCCAAGTTAGAAGCAGAGCCTAAGGTGTAAATTATCGATAGTCCATATCTCGGAAACTATAAGAGATAATGCAATTTGGCAACCGGCAATGTAATTAGCATGCCGAATATTACTTGGAATGTGAATTGGAACGAAATCGCCAATAGATAAGACCATTTTACAATTTGGGCCCAAGTTAGAAGCAGAGCCTAAGGTGTAAATTATCGATAGTCCATATCTCGGAAACTATAAGAGATAATGCAATTTGGCAACCGGCAATGTAATTAGCATGCCGAATATTACTTGGAATGTGAATTGGAACGAAATCGCCAATAGATAAGACCATTTTACAATTTGGGCCCAAGTTAGAAGCAGATCCTAAGGTGTAAATTATCGATAGTCCATATCTCGGAAACTATAAGAGATAATGCAATTTGGCAACCGGCAATGTAATTAGCATGCCGAATATTACTTGGAATGTGAATTGGAACGAAATCGCCAATAGATAAGACCATTTTACAATTTGGGCCCAAGTTAGAAGCAGAGCCTAAGGTGTAAATTATTGGTAGTCCATATCTCGGAAACTATAAGAGATAATGCAATTTCGCAACCGGCAATGTAATTAGCATGCCGAATATCACTTGGAATGTGAATTGGGACGAAATCGCCAATAGATAAGACCATTTTACAATTTGGGCCCAAGTTAGAAGCAGAGCCTAAGGTGTAAATTATCGATAGTCCATATCTCGGAAACTATAAGAGATAATGCAATTTGGCAACCGGCAATGTAATTAGCATGCCGAATATTACTTGGAATGTGAATTGGAACGAAATCGCCAATAGATAAGACCATTTTACAATTTGGGCCCAAGTTAGAAGCAGAGCCTAAGGTGTAAATTATCGATAGTCCATATCTCGGAAACTATAAGAGATAATGCAATTTGGCAACCGGCAATGTAATTAGCATGCCGAATATTACTTGGAATGTGAATTGGAACGAAATCGCCAATAGGTAAGGCCATTTTACAATTTGGGCCCAAGTTAGAAGCAGAGTCTAAGGTGTAAATTATCGATAGTCCATATCTCGGAAACTATAAGAGATAATTCAATTTGGCAACCGGCAATGTAATTAGCATAACGAATATTACTTGGAATGTGAATTGGAACGAAATCGCCAATAGATAAGACCATTTTACAATTTGGGCCCAAGTTAGAAGCAGAGCCTAAGGTGTAAATTATCGATAGTCCATATCTCGAAAACTATAAGAGATAATGCAATTTGGCAACCGGCAATGTAATTAGCATGCCGAATATAACTTGGAATGTGAATTGGAACGAAATCGCCAATAGATAATACCATTTTACAATTTGGGCCCAAGTTAGAAGCAGAGCCTAAGGTGTAAATTATTGATAGTCCATATCTCGGAAACTATAAGAGATAATGCAATTTCGCAACCGGCAGTGTAATTAGCATGCCGAATATCACTTGGAATGTGAATTGTTACGAAATCGCCAATAGATAAGACCATTTTACAATTTGGGCTCAAGTTAGAAGCAGAGCCTAAGGTGTAAATTATCGATAGTCCATATCTCGGAAACTATAAGAGATAATGCAATTTGGCAACCGGCAATGTAATTAGCATGCCGAATATTACTTGGAATGTGAATTGGAACGAAATCGCCAATAGATAAGACCATTTTACAATTTGGGCCCAAGTTAGAAGCAGAGCCTAAGGTGTAAATTATCGATAGTCCATATCTCGGAAACTATAAGAGATAATGCAATTTGGCAACCGGCAATGTAATTAGCATGCCGAATATTACTTGGAATGTGAATTGGAACGAAATCGCCAATAGATAAGACCATTTTACAATTTGGGCCCAAGTTAGAAGCAGAGCCTAAGGTGTAAATTATCGATAGTCCATATCTCGGAAACTATAAGAGATAATGCAATTTCGCAACCGGCAATGTAATTAGCATGCCGAATATTACTTGGAGTGTGAATTGGAACGAAATCGCCAATAGATAAGACCATTTTACAATTTGGGCCCAAGTTAGAAGCAGAGCCTAAGGTGTAAATTATCGATAATCCATATCTCGGAAACTATAAGAGATAATGCAATTTGGCAACCGGCAATGTAATTAGCATGCCGAATATTACTTGGAATGTGAATTGGAACGAAATCGCCAATAGATAAGACCATTTTACAATTTGGGCCCAAGTTAGAAGCAGAGCCTAAGGTGTAAATTATTGATAGTCCATATCTCGGAAACTATAAGAGATAATGCAATTTCGCAACCGGCAATGTAATTAGCATGCCGAATATCACTTGGAATGTGAATTGGGACGAAATCGCCAATAGATAAGACCATTTTACAATTTGGGCCCAAGTTAGAAGCAGAGCCTAAGGTGTAAATTATCGATAGTCCATATCTCGGAAACTATAAGAGATAATGCAATTTCGCAACCGGCAATGTAATTAGCATGCCGAATATTACTTGGAGTGTGAATTGGAACGAAATCGCCAATAGATAAGACCATTTTACAATTTGGGCCCAAGTTAGAAGCAGAGCCTAAGGTGTAAATTATCGATAGTCCATATCTCGGAAACTATAAGAGATAATGCAATTTGGCAACCGGCAATGTAATTAGCATGCCGAATATTACTTGGAATGTGAATTGGAACGAAATCGCCAATAGATAAGACCATTTTACAATTTGGGCCCAAGTTAGAAGCAGAGCCTAAGGTGTAAATTATCGATAGTCCATATCTCGGAAACTATAAGAGATAATGCAATTTGGCAACCGGCAATGTAATTAGCATGCCGAATATTACTTGGAATGTGAATTGGAACGAAATCGCCAATAGATAAGACCATTTTACAATTTGGGCCCAAGTTAGAAGCAGAGCCTAAGGTGTAAATTATCGATAGTCCATATCTCGGAAACTATAAGAGATAATGCAATTTGGCAACCGGCAATGTAATTAGCATGCCGAATATTACTTGGAATGTGAATTGGAACGAAATCGCCAATAGATAAGACCATTTTACAATTTGGGCCCAAGTTAGAAGCAGAGCCTAAGGTGTAAATTATCGATAGTCCATATCTCGGAAACTATAAGAGATAATGCAATTTGGCAACCGGCAATGTAATTAGCATGCCGAATATTACTTGGAATGTGAATTGGAACGAAATCGCCAATAGATAAGACCATTTTACAATTTGGGCCCAAGTTAGAAGCAGAGCCTAAGGTGTAAATTATCGATAGTCCATATCTCGGAAACTATAAGAGATAATGCAATTTGGCAACCGGCAATGTAATTAGCATGCCGAATATTACTTGGAATGTGAATTGGAACGAAATCGCCAATAGATAAGACCATTTTACAATTTGGGCCCAAGTTAGAAGCAGAGCCTAAGGTGTAAATTATTGGTAGTCCATATCTCGGAAACTATAAGAGATAATGCAATTTCGCAACCGGCAATGTAATTAGCATGCCGAATATCACTTGGAATGTGAATTGGGACGAAATCGCCAATAGATAAGACCATTTTACAATTTGGGCCCAAGTTAGAAGCAGAGCCTAAGGTGTAAATTATTGATAGTCCATATCTCGGAAACTATAAGAGATAATGCAATTTCCCAACCGGCAATGTAATTAGCATGCCGAATATTACTTGGAATGTGAATTGGAACGAAATCGCCAATAGATAAGACCATTTTACAATTTGGGCCCAAGTTAGAAGCAGAGCCTAAGGTGTAAATTATTGATAGTCCATATCTCGGAAACTATAAGAGATAATGCAATTTCCCAACCGGCAATGTAATTAGCATGCCGAATATTACTTGGAATGTGAATTGGAACGAAATCGCCAATAGATAAGACCATTTTACAATTTGGGCCCAAGTTAGAAGCAGAGCCTAAGGTGTAAATTATTGATAGTCCATATCTCGGAAACTATAAGAGATAATGCAATTTGGCAACCGGCAATGTAATTGGCATGCCGAATATTACTTGGAATGTGAATTGGAACGAAATCGCCAATAGATAAGACCATTTTACAATTTGGGCCCAAGTTAGAAGCAGAGCCTAAGGTGTAAATTATCGATAGTCCATATCTCGGAAACTATAAGAGATAATGCAATTTGGCAACCGGCAATGTAATTAGCATGCCGAATATTACTTGGAATGTGAATTGGAACGAAATCGCCAATAGATAAGACCATTTTACAATTTGGGCCCAAGTTAGAAGCAGAGCCTAAGGTGTAAATTATCGATAGTCCATATCTCGGAAACTATAAGAGATAATGCAATTTGGCAACCGGCAATGTAATTAGCATGCCGAATATTACTTGGAATGTGAATTGGAACGAAATCGCCAATAGATAAGACCATTTTACAATTTGGGCCCAAGTTAGAAGCAGAGCCTAAGGTGTAAATTATTGATAGTCCATATCTCGGAAACTATAAGAGATAATGGAATTTCGCAACCGGCAATGTAATTAGCATGCCGAATATCACTTGGAATGTGAATTGGGACGAAATCGCCAATAGATAAGACCATTTTACAATTTGGGCCCAAGTTAGAAGCAGAGCCTAAGGTGTAAATTATCGATAGTCCATATCTCGGAAACTATAAGAGATAATGCAATTTGGCAACCGGCAATGTAATTAGCATGCCGAATATTACTTGGAATGTGAATTGGAACGAAATCGATAATAGATAAGACCATTTTACAATTTGGGCCCAAGTTAGAAGCAGAGCCTAAAGTGTAAATTATCGATAGTCCATATCTCGGAAACTATAAGAGATAATGCAATTTGGCAACCGGCAATGTAATTAGCATGCCGAATATTACTTGGAATGTGAATTGGAACGAAATCGCCAATAGATAAGACCATTTTACAATTTGGGCCCAAGTTAGAAGCAGAGCCTAAGGTGTAAATTATCGATAGTCCATATCTCGGAAACTATAAGAGATAATGCAATTTGGCAACCGGCAATGTAATTAGCATGCCGAATATTACTTGGAATGTGAATTGGAACGAAATCGCCAATAGATAAGACCATTGTACAATTTGGGCCCAAGTTATAAGCAGAGCCTATGGTGTAAATTATCGATAGTCCATATCTCGGAAACTATAAGAGATAATGCAATTTGGCAACCGGCAATGTAATTAGCATGCCGAATATTACTTGGAATGTGAATTGGAACGAAATCGCCAATAGATAAGACCATTTTACAATTTGGGCCCAAGTTAGAAGCAGAGCCTAAGGTGTAAATTATCGATAGTCCATATCTCGGAATCTATAAGAGTTAATGCAATTTGGCAACCGGCAATGTAATTAGCATGCCGAATATTACTTGGAATGTGAATTGGAACGAAATCGCCAATAGATAAGACCATTTTACAATTTGGGCCCAAGTTAGAAGCAGAGCCTAAGGTGTAAATTATCGATAGTCCATATCTCGGAAACTATAAGAGATAATGCAATTAGGCAACCGGCAATGTAATTAGCATGCCGAATATTACTTGGAATGTGAATTGGAACGAAATCGCCAATAGATAAGACCATTTTACAATTTGGGCCCAAGTTAGAAGCAGAGCCTAAGGTGTAAATTATCGATAGTCCATATCTCGGAAACTATAAGAGATAATGCAATTTGGCAACCGGCAATGTAATTAGCATGCCGAATATTACTTGGAATGTGAATTGGAACGAAATCGCCAATAGATAAGACCATTTTACAATTTGGGCCCAAGTTAGAAGCAGAGCCTAAGGTGTAAATTATCGATAGTCCATATCTCAGAAACTATAAAAGTTAATGCAATTTGGCAACCGGCAATGTAATTAGCATGCCGAATATTACTTGGAATGTGAATTGGAACGAAATCGCCAATAGATAAGACCATTTTACAATTTGGGCCCAAGTTAGAAGCAGAGCCTAAGGTGTAAATTATCGATAGTCCATATCTCGGAAACTATAAGAGATAATGCAATTTGGCAACCGGCAATGTAATTAGCATGCCGAATATTACTTGGAATGTGAATTGGAACGAAATCGCCAATAGATAAGACCATTTTACAATTTGGGCCCAAGTTAGAAGCAGAGCCTAAGGTGTAAATTATCGATAGTCCATATCTCTGAAACTATAAGAGATAATGCAATTTCGCAAACGGCAATGTAATTAGCATGCCGAATATTACTTGGAATGTGAATTGGGACGAAATCGCCAATAGAGAAGACCATTTTACAATTTGGGCCCAAGTTAGAAGCAGAGCCTAAGGTGTAAATTATCGATAGTCCATATCTCGGAAACTATAATAGATAATGCAATTTGGCAACCGGCAATGTAATTAGCATGCCGAATATTACTTGGAATGTGAATTGGAACGAAATCGCCAATAGATAAGACCATTTTACAATTTGGGCCCAAGTTAGAAGCAGAGCCTAAGGTGTAAATTATCGATAGTCCATATCTCGGAAACTATAAGAGATAATGCAATTTCGCAACCGGCAATGTAATTAGCATGCCGAATATTACTTGGAGTGTGAATTGGAACGAAATCGCCAATAGATAAGACCATTTTACAATTTGGGCCCAAGTTAGAAGCAGAGCCTAAGGTGTAAATTATCGATAGTCCATATCTCGGAAACTATAAGAGATAATGCAATTTGGCAACCGGCAATGTAATTAGCATGCCGAATATTACTTGGAATGTGAATTGGAACGAAATCGCCAATAGATAAGACCATTTTACAATTTGGGCCCAAGTTAGAAGCAGAGCCTAAGGTGTAAATTATCGATAGTCCATATCTCGGAAACTATAAGAGATAATGCAATTTGGCAACCGGCAATGTAATTAGCATGCCGAATATTACTTGGAATGTGAATTGGAACGAAATCGCCAATAGATAAGACCATTTTACAATTTGGGCCCAAGTTAGAAGCAGAGCCTAAGGTGTAAATTATCGATAGTCCATATCTCGGAAACTATAAGAGATAATGCAATTTGGCAACCGGCAATGTAATTAGCATGCCGAATATTACTTGGAATGTGAATTGGAACGAAATCGCCAATAGATAAGACCATTTTACAATTTGGGCCCAAGTTAGAAGCAGAGCCTAAGGTGTAAATTATCGATAGTCCATATCTCGGAAACTATAAGAGATAATGCAATTTGGCAACCGGCAATGTAATTAGCATGCCGAATATTACTTGGAATGTGAATTGGAACGAAATCGCCAATAGATAAGACCATTTTACAATTTGGGCCCAAGTTAGAAGCAGAGCCTAAGGTGTAAATTATCGATAGTCCATATCTCGGAAACTATAAGAGATAATGCAATTTGGCAACCGGCAATGTAATTAGCATGCCGAATATTACTTGGAATGTGAATTGGAACGAAATCGCCAATAGATAAGACCATTTTACAATTTGGGCCCAAGTTAGAAGCAGAGCCTAAGGTGTAAATTATTGGTAGTCCATATCTCGGAAACTATAAGAGATAATGCAATTTCGCAACCGGCAATGTAATTAGCATGCCGAATATCACTTGGAATGTGAATTGGGACGAAATCGCCAATAGATAAGACCATTTTACAATTTGGGCCCAAGTTAGAAGCAGAGCCTAAGGTGTAAATTATCGATAGTCCATATCTCGGAAACTATAAGAGATAATGCAATTTGGCAACCGGCAATGTAATTAGCATGCCGAATATTACTTGGAATGTGAATTGGAACGAAATCGCCAATAGATAAGACCATTTTACAATTTGGGCCCAAGTTAGAAGCAGAGCCTAAGGTGTAAATTATCGATAGTCCATATCTCGGAAACTATAAGAGATAATGCAATTTGGCAACCGGCAATGTAATTAGCATGCCGAATATTACTTGGAATGTGAATTGGAACGAAATCGCCAATAGGTAAGGCCATTTTACAATTTGGGCCCAAGTTAGAAGCAGAGTCTAAGGTGTAAATTATCGATAGTCCATATCTCGGAAACTATAAGAGATAATTCAATTTGGCAACCGGCAATGTAATTAGCATAACGAATATTACTTGGAATGTGAATTGGAACGAAATCGCCAATAGATAAGACCATTTTACAATTTGGGCCCAAGTTAGAAGCAGAGCCTAAGGTGTAAATTATCGATAGTCCATATCTCGGAAACTATAAGAGATAATGCAATTTGGCAACCGGCAATGTAATTAGCATGCCGAATATAACTTGGAATGTGAATTGGAACGAAATCGCCAATAGATAATACCATTTTACAATTTGGGCCCAAGTTAGAAGCAGAGCCTAAGGTGTAAATTATTGATAGTCCATATCTCGGAAACTATAAGAGATAATGCAATTTCGCAACCGGCAGTGTAATTAGCATGCCGAATATCACTTGGAATGTGAATTGTTACGAAATCGCCAATAGATAAGACCATTTTACAATTTGGGCTCAAGTTAGAAGCAGAGCCTAAGGTGTAAATTATCGATAGTCCATATCTCGGAAGCTATAAGAGATAATGCAATTTGGCAACCGGCAATGTAATTAGCATGCCGAATATTACTTGGAATGTGAATTGGAACGAAATCGCCAATAGATAAGACCATTTTACAATTTGGGCCCAAGTTAGAAGCAGAGCCTAAGGTGTAAATTATCGATAGTCCATATCTCGGAAACTATAAGAGATAATGCAATTTGGCAACCGGCAATGTAATTAGCATGCCGAATATTACTTGGAATGTGAATTGGAACGAAATCGCCAATAGATAAGACCATTTTACAATTTGGGCCCAAGTTAGAAGCAGAGTCTAAGGTGTAAATTATCGATAGTCCATATCTCGGAAACTATAAGAGATAATGCAATTTCGCAACCGGCAATGTAATTAGCATGCCGAATATTACTTGGAGTGTGAATTGGAACGAAATCGCCAATAGATAAGACCATTTTACAATTTGGGCCCAAGTTAGAAGCAGAGCCTAAGGTGTAAATTATCGATAATCCATATCTCGGAAACTATAAGAGATAATGCAATTTGGCAACCGGCAATGTAATTAGCATGCCGAATATTACTTGGAATGTGAATTGGAACGAAATCGCCAATAGATAAGACCATTTTACAATTTGGGCCCAAGTTAGAAGCAGAGCCTAAGGTGTAAATTATTGATAGTCCATATCTCGGAAACTATAAGAGATAATGCAATTTCGCAACCGGCAATGTAATTAGCATGCCGAATATCACTTGGAATGTGAATTGGGACGAAATCGCCAATAGATAAGACCATTTTACAATTTGGGCCCAAGTTAGAAGCAGAGCCTAAGGTGTAAATTATCGATAGTCCATATCTCGGAAACTATAAGAGATAATGCAATTTGGCAACCGGCAATGTAATTAGCATGCCGAATATTACTTGGAATGTGAATTGGAACGAAATCGCCAATAGATAAGACCATTTTACAATTTGGGCCCAAGTTAGCAGCAGAGCCTAAAGTGTAAATTATCGATAGTCCATATCTCGGAAACTATAAGAGATAATGCAATTTGGCAACCGGCAATGTAATTAGCATGCCGAATATTACTTGGAATGTGAATTGGAACGAAATCGCCAATAGATAAGACCATTTTACAATTTGGGCCCAAGTTAGAAGCAGAGCCTAAGGTGTAAATTATCGATAGTCCATATCTCGGAAACTATAAGAGATAATGCAATTTGGCAACCGGCAATGTAATTAGCATGCCGAATATTACTTGGAATGTGAATTGGAACGAAATCGCCAATAGATAAGACCATTTTACAATTTGAGCCCAAGTTATAAGCAGAGCCTATGGTGTAAATTATCGATAGTCCATATCTCGGAAACTATAAGAGATAATGCAATTTGGCAACCGGCAATGCAATTAGCATGCCGAATATTACTTGGAATGTGAATTGGAACGAAATCGCCAATAGATAAGACCATTTTACAATTTGGGCCCAAGTTAGAAGCAGAGCCTAAGGTGTAAATTATCGATAGTCCATATCTCGGAATCTATAAGAGTTAATGCAATTTGGCAACCGGCAATGTAATTAGCATGCCGAATATTACTTGGAATGTGAATTGGAACGAAATCGCCAATAGATAAGACCATTTTACAATTTGGGCCCAAGTTAGAAGCAGAGCCTAAGGTGTAAATTATCGATAGTCCATATCTCGGAAACTATAAGAGATAATGCAATTTGGCAAATGGCAATGTAATTAGCATGCCGAATATTACTTGGAATGTGAACTGGAACGAAATCGCCAATAGATAAGACCATTTTACAATTTGGGCCCAAGTTAGAAGCAGAGCCTAAGGTGTAAATTATCGATAGTCCATATCTCGGAAACTATAAGAGATAATGCAATTTGGCAACCGGCAATGTAATTAGCATGCCGAATATTACTTGGAATGTGAATTGGAACGAAATCGCCAATAGATAAGACCATTTTACAATTTGGGCCCAAGTTAGAAGCAGAGCCTAAGGTGTAAATTATCGATAGTCCATATCTCGGAAACTATAAAAGTTAATGCAATTTGGCAACCGGCAATGTAATTAGCATGCCGAATATTACTTGGAATGTGAATTGGAACGAAATCGCCAATAGATAAGACCATTTTACAATTTGGGCCCAAGTTAGAAGCAGAGCCTAAGGTGTAAATTATCGATAGTCCATATCTCGGAAACTATAAGAGATAATGCAATTTGGCAACCGGCAATGTAATTAGCATGCCGAATATTACTTGGAATGTGAATTGGAACGAAATCGCCAATAGATAAGACCATTTTACAATTTGGGCCCAAGTTAGAAGCAGAGCCTAAGGT